>NW_019646509.1:32246-46937 GCF_002806865.2 Cucurbita pepo subsp. pepo
GGTGGTTCACCTCCTTCTAGTAGGTCTTTAATCCTCTGGTACCTGGCCACCAGACCATCATCGTGATCGGCATCCAGTATCGAGTCTGCAGTACGTGGTGTTGTGAACTCCACTGGTTCAGGGGGCTTAGCAGGAGTTGTGGTCGGTGTTGGAGTAGGCGTGCCTTGTGCAGCTGTTGGCGNTGTTGGAGTAGGCGTGCCCTGTGCAGTTGTTGGCGGTGGTGATAGTGCACGATGCTACACTCTTTCTCCCGGTTTGGTGACGAGGTACTCCACCATGAATTAATTTGAGTTTTCATTTACCTTGGTCACGTTGTTCCATTGCCAGAAGGTGTTCTCATCGAAGACGACGTCACGCGACACGTGAGCTCACCCCTCACAGGATCATAGAGCTTGTACGCTTTGCTCCCAGGTTCATAGCCGATGAAGATGACCTTCAGCCCCCTGGGATCGAGCTTGGCAAGGTGGGGACGCGTGACTTTCATGTATGTGATGCAGCCGAACACTCGAAGATGTGTACCGCTGGCTTGTTGTTGTACCAGGCCTCGTGTGGCGTCTTCCCGTTAATACTTTGTGTTGGCGATCGATTGAGAAGGTAGACGGTCGTCACGACCGCTTTTCTTCAGAACCTCCTGGGCATCCCTGTCGTCATCAGTAGTGATCTTGTCATCCCGACGATGGTCTGATTTTGGCGCTCCACCACCCCGTAATGCTGGAGGGAGTAGGGCGGCCTTAGGTGTCGCTACATGTCAAGCTCGTCACAGTACTTATCAAAACCTGTTGAGGAGAATTCTCGGTCCAGTCCGTGCGCAGCACTCGTAACTTGAATGTGCTTAATCGCCTCTGTCGCCTCACTTTTCACTTGCAGCAGGACTAGCCAAATAAAGTGGCTCTTGTCATCGACCAGCAGGAGGAAGAGGGTCTTGCCACCTAGGGTCGCCGACTTGATGGGCCAACTTATATCGCCGTGACGAGCTCCAACGGCTCACTGGCGCGGTAGGATGCTTTAGACGGAAAGGGGGAGCGCCTTGAGACACCCTTCGCACATCCTGTTCACGCCTTCAATTGCAAAATAATCATGCACGATCTCCTCCTTGTGTAGTTTTTTTAGAGTAGGAAAGCTTAGGTGCCCGCACCTTGCATTCCATCTCCAAGCTACTTCTTCGGTCTTGGCTGAGAGGCTGATCGGTTGCTCTATCTCTAACTCTAGGATGTAAAGGTGATTTACCATGTGTCGAACTTGCGTGAGCAGATGTCGTCAATCATCACAGATTGAGTAGCCCGCGCTCGACAGAGATGAAGCAGCCGGCATCATCGAGTTGACCCAGGCTCACAAGGTTAGCCTTAAGCCTTGGGATGAAGTAGACGTCGGCCAGCTTGTGGTGCTCGCCTCCCTTGCCGACAAACAGGATGGTGTCACGCCCTTCAATCTCGACGATGGAGCCATCGCCGAACTTCATCGTCCAGTAAATCCCCAAGTCGAGCTCGAAGAACGCAGACCTGGCCTCGGTCAAATTGTTTGTTGCCCCTGTGTCAAGGACTCATCGTTGGTGCTCTTGCTGCTCGCTTATTTCACCGATTTGAGTGAACACTCGCTCCTCCTTCAGCTGAATTGGCTCTCCAGCCGGTGTCTTTGTCATGGCCAGTTGGAGCTCTTACTCGGGTTCAACGCTCATCAGAGCAGTTACGCTGTCGTTGATTACCTCCGTAGATTTGGAATCTGAATTAAGGACGTCGGATAAGACCGATGCGCTCACCATGAAAAGAGTTGGTTCTTCCTCCTCGGATCAGGCCACATGGGCCTTCTCCATGTTCCTGAGCTTGCTCCAGCAATTCTTGCTCAGGTGGCTCTTCTTCCTGCAATTCAAGCAGTGGATTGGTCTACCATCATTCGACTCCTTTTGATCCCCTTCTTTCCCGCGCATGCGCCCGTGAGATTTCCACTGCTTCTTGCCGCCTTTATCGCTGGTGGACCCATTGCTCTCGCCGGAGTTGTCGCGAAGCATCAGGCGTGCAAGCAATTTCTCCTCAGTGAGGAGAAGACGACCCTGCTCGTTGACAGCTGAAGTGGCATTCTTCTTCCTCTGCTCGACGTTGCGCAGTCTTCCGGTCACCTCTTCCACCGTTACTCGATCGGAGAGTTAGGTATAACGCTCACTTTATAGAGGTATCAAGTTGGCTTAAGGCCTCATCTGGTTATCTTTTTTTTCTCTGATTAACCACCTATAATCGATATGAACACTATTATAAAACAAGTTTAGAAACTTCGTTAAATATCTAATTCATGAAAATTACTTAAGCTATGATAAATTAGTGAGCCCAACAACATCACTCTAACTCACACAACTATGTCGAACTTAGAGAAAACCTTTGAACCTNTATCTTTCTTTTTTTTTTTTTTTTTTTTTTTTAATAATTATCTGGATCAGCTCTTAATACTCAATATATCGTCGCATAGGCTCATTCTTTCCTCTTAATAACTAGAGCTACTGCATTCTAAAACAGATGTTAAGGAGTGTGAAGTCCTGACTTAGTAGCTCATGTGCCTATGGCTTGGTCTACCTCAACTCTGCTAAGTTGTCCAGGCCATAATCTAAAAAAGTTCAAGTAGATTCAAGGCTCAGATCTCGTGCTGATATTAATGTTGGAATAACTTAGATATAACATTCGACCTTAATTCAAACCTTCTAATTTCTTGAAGGTGACTTGGTTTCTTCCTTTTAACTAAATCATGACATGATTAGTCTTTATATATTACTTTATCTTTTAAGTCACCAACTCCAAATCTTGCTAAAGTATCCAATCATTGACCACTTTACTCATACAACCTCAAAGCTTCCTCTTAATATTTCCTCCTATAATCGTGGTGCATAAACATCTTGAAGGAGAGTGTTACTTCCTCAAATTTCTTTGTAACACTAAGGTTTGACTTAGTAAAACTCTTATCTAAGACTGATGTTGCATAAGCATCATAAATGTTCTTAAGAGGTAATCTAATTCTAGTCATCTATTGGTTGATCCGAATTTTATATAAAGAGATGTTAATATATTTGATTAAAGGGTTCTTGCTTCAACAAAAGCTAGTATCGTTGGGTTGAGGATTAGAGTTGCCTTATCCCCTTTCTTGGATTTCTTCTAAATCTGAAAGCTATAGTCCACAATTTTCTTCCAAAATTGTTTAAAGAAACCATCTAAATAAGATTATCTGCAAGTATGGTAAAAAAATCGAGTACAATAAAATGCACCTAACGTATGTACCCAATTCAATCCGCCATTGAAGGCTCTCGAGGAAACTTGAATTTCTAATTCATGGCTACACGAGAATCGTCACTGCTCATCCATCCCATTGAATTTTTGAACATCCAAGAAACATTTTCATAGAAGAGCTCAAAGACCAATAAGTCCCAGAGTGTCCAATTTAAGAAATTCATTTTCGAGTAAGAATTGGAGTAAGTTTCAATTTTCTTGCTATCACTCTTCTCATCCCAAATTGATGATTCCTTTAACTTTAGGGGACTAAGATAGACAATATTCATGAAGGTGTCATGGCCTAAGGATGTAAGGATCTTGCTGCTCAAGAAATCTCATTTTTGCGTTATGGGTTAAGTGGTAGACCGAGGGAAGAAATCTAAAATTAAGGCCACACATATAAATTCGTCCCTCAAAAAAGTCATTCATCTTCTAACCAGCTCTTGGTTGTAATCAATCCGTTAAGTTAGCTTTCTCTGTGAACGTTTTGCAAGGATTCTAGAAGGACCTCTAGCTTTGCAAATTCCAGCATTGTAGGCGCTTATCACAACCTCAAAGTTTCCTCTTAATATTTCCTCCTACAATCGTGGTGCATAAACATCTTGAAGGAGAATGTTACTTCCTCAAATTTCTGTGTAACACTAAGGTGTGACTTAATAAAACTCTTATCTAAGACTGATGTTGCATAAGCANAGGCTGAAACAAAGAATTTTGAGCTCAAAAAATATTTATAGCATTAGCATATCAAATCAAGAAGCTAATGGAGTGGCNGCTTCAACAAAAGCTAGTATTG
Source organism: Cucurbita pepo subsp. pepo (assembly GCF_002806865.2). NCBI lineage: Eukaryota > Viridiplantae > Streptophyta > Magnoliopsida > Cucurbitales > Cucurbitaceae > Cucurbita > Cucurbita pepo. Next base: position 36,288 of record NW_019646509.1, read on the forward strand.
TTGGGTTGAGGATTAGAGTTGCCTTATACCCTTTCTTGGATTTCTTCTAAATCTGAAAGCTATAGTCCACAATTTTCTTCCAAAATTGNTTTATCTAAGACTGATGTTACATAAGCATCATAAATGTTCTTAAGAGGTAATCTAATTCTAGTCATCTATTGGTTGATCCGAATTTTATACAAAGAGATGTTAACATATTTGATTAAAGGGTTCTTGCTTCAACAAAAGCTAGTATCGTTGGGTTGAGGATTAGAGTTGTCTTATCCTCTTTCTTGGATTTCTTCTAAATCTGAAAGCTATAGTCCACAATTTTCTTCCAAAATTGTTTAAAGAAACCATCTAAATAAGATTATCTGCAAGTATGGTAAAAAAATCGAGTACAAAAAAATGCACCTAACGTATGTACCCAATTCAATCCGCCATTGAAGGCTCTCGAGGAAACTTGAATTTTTAATTCATGGCTACACGAGAATCGTCACTGCTCATCCATCCCATTGAATTTTTGATCATCCAAGAAACATTTTCATAGAAGAGCTCAAAGACCAATAAGTCCCAGAGTGTCCAATTTAAGAAATTCATTTTCGAGTAAGAATTGGAGTAAGCTTCAATTTTCTTGTTACAACTCTTCTCATCCCAAATTGATGATTCCTTTAACTTGGGACTAAGATAGACAATGTTCATGAAGGTGTCATGGCCTAAGGATGTAAGGATCTTGCTGCTCAAGAAATCTCATTTTTGCGTTATGGGATTTTTGCGTTATGGGTTAAGTGGTAGACCGAGGGAAGAAATCTAAAATTAAGGACACACATATAAATTCGTCCCTCCAAAATGAGTTTTCAAGCTCGAGCGCAGTATAAGGACGGACTTTAGTGAAGAACTCGTGGCCAAGAAGTACCTTAATTGTTTCAACAAATTAGAAAATTCAGTGGGTTTACTCCAAGCGTAGAACCCTATTTTTATCCAACTTCGACCCGATATAACTCAAGCTACACTACACTTAATGGTAAGAAGTTAGTCTCTAGATCTACCTTGAAATTATATCTTTAGGTTTCATGAAATTGAGTTGAGAAACGCTCAGAACGGTTCACATCAATATTCTTTCTTTCAAAAGAAGAAGACCACGGCGTGGGCGATTCGACTGAACAGGCCACGCAAGCCTAAAATCCAACAATCCCTTAGTTTTTTTTTTCCTCTAAATTTTAACACTCTTCCTGAATCATTCTTTAATAAAAAAATTTATGGTTCTAGAAAATAGACACTCTAAAGAGTTTGTCAAAGAAAATTTGGAGTCATTCAAGTACCGCAAGCTCGAAAATCAAGGTCCCGAACACCAATAATGAGGTATAGAACCATCTAGAACTTTTCTTAAGAAATACTTATAGGAACCGTTTGATTTTTAGTATGAACCTTAAGTTAAGCATGGATTAAGGGAATATGAAAGAAAAATACTAAGAACCATAAGTTAAAGGTTCGAGCATGTTTCTTGAGAAATAAGTAACATAAAAAATAATTCACTAAATGAAGAATGTTGCCCATAAAATTTTAAGGCTGAAGATAATATGACATGTTGAGGGCAATTGGATAAAGATAATTGGCCTAAACCAAGAAATGATGCAAATTATCAAAATGCCCCCATGACGGTTGCCTTCAGTTCAAGACTTAAATGACCTCCAAATAACATGAAATTTTGTACACGACCTTGTTTCACCATGGTCAAGGATTATGTAAAGTTTCAAAATAGTTGGAACACATTTAGAGGCTAAATGAAGACTTTAGATATTTCAAAGTCCACTTACCCTCCAAATAACTTAAGACTTTAATAAAATTTTATGCACGAGGACATAAAACATCTATATATTGGGGTTTAAGTTACTTGGATCTAAGTTTAGAATTAAAACCAAATTAGGGGCAAAGTTAAGACTTAAANTTTAGCCAATGGCTAAGTTTCTTTGCAATTCTATGTAGTTTATATTGCATATAGAATCATTCAAGCTCGACATGATCAATCTTGCTTGTGGAGTGATTCGAATCTCAATCAAGTGTTCTTGTCTTGAAATATTTGATCAACAAGAATCATTCAAGCTCGACATGATCAATCTTGCTTGTGGAGTGATTCGAATCTCAATCAAGGATTATGTAAAGACTTAAATGGCCTCCAAATAACATGAAATTTTGTACACGACCTTGTTTTACCATGGTCAAGGATTATGTAAAGTTTCAAAATAGTTGGAACACATTTAGAGGCTAAATCAAGACTTATAGATAAAATGACTAAAGTGACTCTAGGTTACCTTTCAATATTTCAAAGTCCACCTACCCTCCAAATAACTTAAAACTTTAATAAAATTTTATGCACGAGGACATAAAAGATCTATATATTGGGGTTTAAGTTACTTGGATCTAAGTTTAGAATTAAAATCAAATTAGGGGCAAAGTTAAGACTTGAAAGGAAATAATCCTTGTGACCCTGACCAAGACTTTTCTAGAATTTTTAAGAAATAATATGACCTCACCATGCATGTTATTATGATGAGTTCTTAATTTATGAGATTTGAGTATGATGAGTTCTTAATTTATGAGATTTGAGTAGGCCATAAGAAAGTATTTTATGACTTAAGCCTCAAGAATTAAGAACCTAAGAATCCATGAAACTAATGTAATGTTCTAAGGACAAGAACCAAGGAAAAGACCAACACAAGCCGTATATGAATTAAGAAACGAAGAATACTTGGTACCACTCAAGAATAAACGTCCAAGATCCTCATGTCCTATGATTCAATACATTTATGACTCATACTACATCACTTGAAACATAACAAATTTTGGAGGTAGGTTTCCAGGTTGCAGTGCTTGGAAGGTAAAAAGTATTGGATGTAGGTTTCAAACTACATCTCTCAGAACGTATGAAACTTTAGGTGTAGATATTTAGACTACGGTGCTCAGAACATATGAAGCCTTCAACGTAGGTATTCAGACTACACCACTTAGAATGTATGAAGCCTTTGATGTAGTTTTTCATACTAAGTCACTTGAAACGTAAAAAGTTTTGGATGTAGGTTTTAGACTACACCGCTTTGATTGTAAGAAGCCTTGGGTGTAGGTTTTAGGTTGTATCGCAGGAAATGCATAAAACCATGGATGCAGGTTCAGACTATGTTGCTTGGAACACAAGGAACCTTGGACGTAAGTACAAACTGTGTCTCTTAGAACGAATGAAGCCTTAGACACAGATTTTCGCTTTCATGACTCATATCATAAATGTTAGAGGAGATGTCTTATGAAACAGAAGAAGAACTAAGGAAAGAACTTAGAACAAGACTAAGCCTAAGACAAGAATAAAAATTAAAATACCAAGAAAGACCTAAGTTTTTAGGACTTAGGACCCTGAACCTTAAAACTAAAGTCTTTAGATCATAATTAATGTTAAGACCTCATATCCCACGATCAAAGTTCTTGGGCTAGATCATGAAAAGAACCTAGAAAGCTATAATATAACTCAAGGGCCTAAGTTATAAAGACAAAAATTAGAATCGAATCCAAGTATCTTATAGAAGAGACACAACACATTGAATCCACCGACCAAATTCAAAATGGAGATCAGTTGCCTACTAATCCTAGAGAATATTTATAGCAGAAATTTTATAATATTTAATCTCAAATTCACACAATCTAGAAATTTTTAATGTCGGTTTAAGCTCCTTCTATAAAGCCTGAAGTAGGAGCTTTCTTTTGGAGTAAGAATCCACCTTAGTCAAGCCTTCAACCATGAGTTGTTATAGCTTTTGAGATTTTGGGTTTCTTACTATCAAATTTATTCAAAATTTGAGAGCCCTAGTCAACCATTTTCCTTCAAACTTACTTCTACACCTTCTAAATAAGATTACTCACAAGTTTGGTGAAGAAATAAAGTGTTGAGGGTACTTCAAACACAACTTCCCAATTTTGTCTGCCATTAAAGGAAGAAGGTTGAAGCTCGAAAATAAAATCTGATCCTACACCCATATTTGGCAAGAGACATATCTGGTTCGATTTTTGCACCTTCAAGTAATATTTCCATACAAGACCACGAAGATTAACAAGACTCTGGGCGTGTCCAATTGAAGAAAATTATTTTCATGTAAAATTTGGGGTAAGGATCGAAATCTTACCTACAATCCATTTTCTTCTAAATTGAGTCTTTCTTTAGCTTTTTAGATTAAGTTGAGCACTTTTAATAAAGAAATTGAGAATTAATACGTCCTAGATCAGGTTGCCTAAGGAAACAAAATTATGCTTTCTTGAATAAGTTGGAGAGGATGATCAAATTACAAAATTAAGACCCTGAGTGCTCTAAAACAAATCTTTTAGTTGAAGAGAAATATAAGGAAGAAAATAGGCCCTCAAAACTATAGAATTGGCTACTAACCCTGAGTTTGTGGACCCCATGATTTATAGCTTGTTCCACTGACATAAGTAAAGAAAAATATATAAGTAAAGAAATATATAAGTAACCCTCAAAACTATGAAAGAAATATGGGACGTATTAAGTAAAGAAATATATAAGTAATGAAATATGGGAANATAAGTAACCCTCAAAACTATGAAAGAAATATGGGACGTATTAAGTAAAGAAATATATAAGTAATGAAATATGGGAAAAGTCCACTGACATTTGAAAGTTATGGGATTCAAAGGCCAATGTTATTGAGCGCTTTTGATAAAGAAATTGAGAATTAATACGTCCTCGATCANTCTTACCTACAATCCATTTTCTTCTAAATTGAGTCTTTCTTTAGCTTTATTAGATTAAGTTGAGCGCTTTTGATAAAGAAATTGAGAATTAATACGTCCTCGATCAGGTTGCCTAAGGAAACAAAATTCTGCTTTCTTGAATAAGTTGGAGAGGATGATCAAATTACAAAATTAAGATCATGAGTTTACTCTAAAACAAATCTTTTAGCTGGAGAGAAATATAAGGAAGAAAATAGGCCCTCAAAACTATAGAATTGGCTACCAACCCTGAGTTTGTGGACCCCATGATTTATAGCTTGTAGACCATGGGACATAGATGTTCAAAAAAATATATAAGTAAAGAAATATGGGAAAAGTCCCACTGACATTTGAAAGTTATTGGATTCAAAGTCCAATATTCGGTCGGTAATAAATCTATGAACTTTAAAAAATAATACTATTTTATTTATTTCTTATAGGTCTCTAAATTTTGAAAATGATGTAGGTGTCTTTGTTTTCAGCTTTAGATTTGATAGAGTTTCAACACTTAGATATGATATATGAGTTCAATTCTTGGGACTTATTGCACCCGAAGCAAGAATCATACCACTTGACCAAATGCCCACTTATGACAAAAAAAATTTATTGAATATATTATTATTTCATTCATTTATTTAGATATTAATAAAATCCATGTGCAAGTATTATAATCCTATCTTTTAGTTTTGACTAGATGCAACTAAAATTATTTATACGAACCGGTGTAATAACAATTATATAATGTTAAGATTTGGATAGACAATTTCAATGGATTAAAATCTATATTTTTTAGTATTCAAGTGGTTACTCCTCTACCTATAATTTCCTAAATTCTTTTTTTTAGTTGGGTAAACATTATTNTTTTTAGTTGGGTAAAAATATATGGAGAAAGAGGATGATTATAGATTTGTGAAAATTATTGGGTACTAATTTATGTTATCCAATCGCAAAAAAATTATGTTTTTTATTAAAATAAATCTCATCATGTAACCTATAACCGTGACAAGTGATAAGATTAGATATTTATCCATATAGTTCATATTTATTAAATGCATTATTGCATCAATAAAAGTTGGTAGAGTAGCTTCTAGTAAAAAATAATTAAAGCAAGTGTCTTAAGGAAAAGAAAAGTCGTTGATATTATTTTCAAGTTAGCATGTAGGTAATTCTAGTCAATACAGTGTCTAGTGTTTGCAAAGCATCCACTTCCCTTTCAACTCCCATATGGAACCTTTGAGTTAGGTGTGAGGTTGGTTAGGGATGTATCACTTGATAGTTTATTTGATTGTCCTGCCCAATGGCTCTGTCCTATAGGAGGACGTTGATCATGTGGGTTGTCAGTGATTTCCAAGGTAGCATGTAGGCTGATAGTAGACTCAATAAGTAGCCTACTTGTAGGCTCTTAATCGGGTCCTTGGTATGCTAGGGTAACAAACTCTTTCTTTTCTTGTTTTAGTTCTGTTGCAAGTTCTTAGGCCCCTTTAGTTATGTTCTTGACTTGTGAATTCTTATCGTGATCTATCCCTAATGACCTTTGTCCTATGATTATGAGGTCTCAACCTTGGTCTTGATCTAAGGGCCTTAGTACTATGGCTCTCGGTTCTTGTTTTCAAAATTTAGTAATTGATCCATGTTCTCGTCGTAGATCGTTGTCTTGTTCATGGTTACTTTTTAGGTTCTTGGTTCGTTATCCAAGACACTCCACATAGGATTTATGGTATCAGTCACGAACCTAACAACCTATGTCCAAGACTTCAAACGTTCCAAGAAACGTAGTCTGAACTCGCATCTAGGGCTTATCACAAATCTACATCTAAAGCTTCTTACATTCCAAGCGATGTAGTCTGATTCTGCATCAAGGCTTACCTTGTGATACAACCTTAATGCCTATGCCCAAGGCTTCCTACATTCTAAGTGGCATAGTCTGAATACCTACACTCAAGGTTTCATACGTTCCAAGTAGCGTAGTCTAAAATCTTTCATCTAGTGTTTGCCATGTGATACAACCTGAATACCTATGTCCAAGGCTTCATACATTCCAAGCAACATAGTCTAAATACCTACGCTCAAGGCTTCATACGTTCTAAGTAGCATTGTATGAGTCATGAACATTCTATACGGTGGGAGGTCTTAGGAATTTCTTGAGTTTCTGTGTCTGAAGACCTTGGTCCCTTACCTTTGAGTAGTACCTAGCATTCTTCTTACCTTGGTAGTTGTAGAGCTTGTGTAGTATTTCCTTAATTCATAATCTTGAGGCATAAGTTCTAACATGTCATCTTAAGCTTATGAACCCAGCATAGTAACATGCCTGAGTTATTCTAAAAATTCATAGAGTCATAATATATTCTTTAGAGAGTTCTAGAAGAATCTTGAATACTCAGTAAGAATTCCTTGAGGTACTTTCCTTCAACTGTTTATAAGGCCCAAACTTGGTTTAGGTTCCAAACTTACTCTAATCAACATGAAATTTTTAACGCACCTAATGTCCTTAGGAATAGAACATATAAAAAGTAGTAGGTCATTTGGAGTGTTTAGACCTTGAATATCATAAGGAATCCAAGGGGAATTTTGACCATTTTACCCCCTAATTCTTGGTTTCGCTACTTAAAACTTCACAACATCATCAAACATCTCAAAATAAGATCTACTACAAAGTTTCATATTATTTTGAGATCATTTAGAGCATGAACCGAAGATAAGTTACCTTAAGGGTATTATGGTAATTTGATATCGTTTCTTGGTTTAGCTACTTAACCTTATCCAATTGTAGCCAAATTTCATATATAATCTTAACATGTCATAATATACTCATCATTAAAGTTTCAGACGCAGCAGAGTTCATTAAGTAGGTTACTTTAACATTACTTAAATCCCGAGCAATTTGATCGGTTCAGAGCCTTAACTCTCGGTTCTTGGTGTTTTTCTTTCATTATCCTTTAAATCATACTTAGTTTAGGGTTCATACATAGATTCAAGTATTTCTTAAGAAAAGTCGATGATGGGTACTTACCTTGTCATCGATGTTCGAGAACTCCATTCTCGAGCTTCCATTATCCGAATTATTTCAAATTTTGTTTTACAGAATCCTTAGGATGTCTAATTTCTGGAACCATAAAATATTTCATGAGAAATGGTCTAGAAGAGGGTTAAAATTGAGAAAAAATCAATGGTGAGTCATTTTTTGATTTGACATCGTCTAGATACGAACAAGACGCGCACAATGGATAATGCCGCCACCTGAAAATTCTCCTCCACAACTTCAATCACGGGATTTTCCCCCTCCATTTCTTCATGAAACTTGAAGATGGTGTTACAAGGAAGGGCTTGAGGTTGGTTTCATACCTTCTCGTGGATCGCAGCCTAAGTTATTAATCTCCAAAGTTCGTCGGAAATCTTTTTCCTCGCCGGAGCTCTACAAAAAGAAAAACTTATGAAGCAGCCGTTTCTAGAGGTTATTAAGGCCTGATTTCTTCAAAGAACCTCTTCCTTCTTCTTCCTTCTAGCTAAAGGAATTGGTTTAGAGGAACTTCTTTGAGAGTGTGTGTAACACCCCATGCTTATAAGAGGTAATGTATAGTCCCAAAATTTAGAAAATAGAATTTTTTCCAATCTTGATCAAACTTCCGGAATTTTTTAATTCTTTAGAGGAAGAATTTCAAGGTGCTCACCAAGAAAAAATGATGATTAAAGTTCTTTGGAAAAATTCTAGATTTTTTTTTCTTTAGAAAATAATATTAAAATATTGGAAAATGGCCTAATTATTAAAGTGGCCTTGAAAAATATGGATAATTACCCTTTTGGCCCGAATCAGAACTTTCATAGCGACCCTCTACACAAAATGCATGGAATCTCAAAATCTAACTATTTGTTTTCCTCCAAAATTGGACACAATCTAGAGCGTTCATAGATCATCTCATTTAACGGCTAGAATTCAAATTAAGGTTGGAAATGCTTTAACCGAAGTAGGTATATCGGGTGGAAGATCCAGAAAAATCAAGAATGGAATTATGACAATTCTAGACGTTTCAATGGTGGTGGATCATCCATCTATAAATTATGAAGTAGGGACAACTAATAAGAGAAAGAAGTTAGCTTAATCGAGTCCTCAATCGTGAGTTACAAGCGTCTAGATTTTGGGTATCGTGTTCTTGGGTTTCCTCGAATTCGGGAGCTACAGCCTATCATTCCTCCTCAAACTTGTTTCTTCACCACGTGACTTACGGTGGATGCTGGAACAGCCATGGAAGTCAGGATATGGCAGTAGTATGCATTGATTTTCATTTAGTAGTTGATACGAGGTTTATTTATTTCTCTTTTTTTTGTGTGTGTTCAAAGACTACGTTATTTCTATTTTTATTGTTTTAAATTAAATGTAAGTCCATTGCTTCAATTGTAAATGTTTTATTTCAAATTTTCGCATATGTTAAATAAGGCATGCATGTAGTGACGACTTTAACTTAGATAAAAAAAATTATGGTCGTTACCGTTAGTATCAGAGCCCTAAGTTTTTAGATTCTGTAGGCCAGTCTACGATGTAGGCCTAACATACTTCCGTTGCTCTTTGGCAGAAATACTGTCATCATTAGGTATGCCTTACAAAAGATAATAAATGATATTGTTTTGTTATGATATGATTTACCTTGATGTATTGATGATATTTAGATTTAGTAAGGTTTATATTGTGAATAAGGAGTTGTAGTGTACTAATCTACTAAAAACTAGATAGTGAAGTCTTTGTTTTATCGAAAAAATAGGGTTCTTCAAGTTGATAGCTCTAGGCTTATAAATTCAGTTGATTAGCCTAAATTGTAGGTCCAAAATGTTTCCATGGTCTTGCCCGAGACTTTTTGTCATTTTCACATATGCTCCATGAAAGATAATAAATGTTCTCATATTATATCATGATTTATTAGACTTGAAAATGCTATTTGATATAGTGATGATTCAAAAACATGTTTATATTTAATAAAATTTATATTATAACGGTGGAGATATAGTCAAATGAAAGGAACTCAGTAAACTATTTAATACTAGAATATGGATGAAAATAATTTTTGTCGAGAAATGTTAGATAATTTAGTTTGATCTCAAAACATAGAAAAATGATGAAATTCTATCCATAGAGATGAAGAAAAAAATGTATCCACTATCCTAGTAAATTGTTTCAAATAAAAATAACAAAAAATAATCCACTAGATAGTAATATCTTATAGCAGGCTATAGACAATGAGAGTGATAATGTTAAAAGAAGATTTTGTAAATGAGAGTGATAATGTTAAAAGAAGATTTTGTAAAGTACATAACTATGAAATCAAAGGGCTGGTATGAAAAAGTGATTTGGGATTACCAAATAGAAAACTTACTAGCTCACTGTTAAAAAAAATGTATACTTTGCATGAATTGCTTTACGAATGCCACGAGCGCCTATATTAGAGTTTGAGCTTTGAAAATAGCAAAGTGTTGAAAACCTCTACATCGTGGCACAAACTAAAAGGTTTAAAGCTAAGTTTGAGAACAATTAAGGAGTTGGAGTTATGAAGTGATTTAAAGTGATATGATCATGTTTAAAATTTTATAGAAATTTATAGAGATAAATTACGATAACAGACTTTCAAGATATGTCTTACATTTAGGAAATCATGATTTGAGATTGAGCAGAGTGGAGAATGCTTTTCATAAAAAGCGTAGGAATTATTCCCAAACCAACTATGTGTCATATCCATGATAGCCATACTCATACTCCTACATGAACATGTTTCAATAGCTAGTGTGATCCTCGATTTTTTAGCACGTGTTTCAAACGTCCTGGATTAGGTTTTCCAAATCAGGTTCTCGATTTTACGCACTCTTTTAATGTTTTATACCCTATGTTTCTAACACATTCTATTCTAAATCATCAAA
>NW_019646509.1:52266-52732 GCF_002806865.2 Cucurbita pepo subsp. pepo
TTTACTGTTTTATACCCTATGTTTCTTCGACATTCTATTCTAAATCACTATGCCTGATCATTCCCCGCAAAAAATTTTACAAACGTCGACCGTTACTCAGTTTATTTAGCACGTGCTTCAAACATCCAAGATTAGGATTTCCAAATTAGNGTTTATTTAGCACGTGCTTCAAACATCCAAGATTAGGATTTCCAAATTAGTGTTTCGATTTGAAGCACTGTATTCATGTTTTATACACTCTGTTTCTATGACATTCTATTCTAAGCCGTCAAGCCTGATCATTCGCCACAAAAATTTTAAGAAACATATAGTATTACTCGGTTTTTTTTTTGCACGTGCTTCAAACGTCCCGGAATAAGGTTTCGATTTTAAGCAATCATTTACTATTTTATACACTCCTTTTCTTCGAAATTCTATTCCAAGTCATGAAGCCTAATCATTCCCCAAAAAAATTTCTTAAAATGTC
>NW_019646509.1:55196-55940 GCF_002806865.2 Cucurbita pepo subsp. pepo
TTCTTCGACATTCTATTCTAAATCATCAAGCCTCATCATTCGCCACAATAATTACGAAGAACGTCGAGCGTAACTCGATTTTTTCACACGTGCTTGAAACGTCCCATACTAAGGTTTCCGGATTAGGGTTTCGATTATAAGCACTCTTTTACTGTTTTATTCACTTCGTTTCTTCGAAATTCTATTCTAAATCATTATGCCTGATCATTCCCACAAAAATTTTGAAAAACGTCGACCGTTACACATTATTATTAGCACGTTATTCAAACGTCCTGGATGAGTGTTTCGATTTTAAGCACTCTATTCATTTTTTATACACTATGTTTCTACGATGTTCTATTCTAAGACATCAAGCCTTATCATTCCTTCCAAAAATTTCAAAAAACGTCGACTGTTACTCGGTTTTTTTGGCACGTTCTTCAAACGTCCCGAATTTGGGTTTACAAATAAGGGTTTTGATTTTATGCACTCTTTTACTGTTCTATACCCTACGTTTCTTCAACATTCTATTCTAAATCATCAAGCCTGATCATTCCCCACCAAAAGTGTGGAAAACATCTAGTGTTACTCTGTTTTTGTTTTTGTTTTTTTACACGTGCATCAAACGTCCCAGATTAGGGTTTCAATTTTAAGCAATCGTTTACTGTTTTATATACTCCGTTTCTTCGAAATTCTATTCTAAATCATGAAGCCTAATCATTCCCCACAAAAATTTCTTAAAATGTCGCATATTACTCGGTTTTT
>NW_019646509.1:69798-70417 GCF_002806865.2 Cucurbita pepo subsp. pepo
GAACGTGCTTCAAACGTCCCGGGATAAGGTTTTGATTTTAAGCAATCGTTTAATATTTTATACAGTCCCTTTCTTCGAAATTCTATTCTATGTCAGGAAGCCTAATCATTCCCCACAAAAATTTCTGTAATTGTCTCCTATTACTCGAAATTTTAGCACGTCCTTCAAACGTCCCGGATTAGGGTTTCCAAATTACGTTTTCGATTTTACGCCCTCTTTTACTGTTTTATACCCTATGTTTCTTCGACAATCTATTCAAAATTACTAAGCCTGATCATTTCCCACAAAAATTTTAAAAACCATCTAGTATTACTCGGTTTTTTTGTTTTTGTTTTTTTGGAACGTGCTTTAAACGTCCCGGGATAAGGTTTTGATTTGAAGCAATCGTTTACTATTTTATACACTCCTTTTCATCGAAATTCTATTCTAAGTCATGAAGCCTAATCATTCCTTACAAACATATATTAAAATGTCCCCTATTACTCAAATATTTAGCACGTGCTTCAAACGTCCCGGATTAGGTTTTCCAAATTAGGTTTTCGATTTTACGCACTCTTTTACTGTTTTATACCCTATGTTTCTTCGACATTCTATTCTAAATTACTAAGCCTGATCATTT
>NW_019646509.1:76747-77435 GCF_002806865.2 Cucurbita pepo subsp. pepo
GTTACTCAGTATTTTTAGCACGTGCTTCAAACGTTCTGGATTAGGGTTTCGATTTTAAGCACTCTATTCATTTTTTATACAATATGTTTCTACGACATTCTATTCTAAGACATCATGCGTGATCATTCGTTCCAAAAATTTCGAAAAACGTTGAGTGTTACTCGATTTTTTGGCACGTGCTTCAAACGTCCCGAACTTAGAAAAACGTTTCGATTTTAAGCAATCGTATACTATTTTATACACTCCTTTTCTTTGAAATTCTATTCTAAGTCATGAAGCCTAATCATTCCCCAGAAAAATTTCTTAAATTGTCGCCTATTACTCGATTTTTTAGCACGTGCTTCAAACGTCCCGGATGAGGGTTTCCAAATCAGGTTTTCGATTTTATCCCTCTTTTACTGTTTTTTATCCTATGTTTCTTCGACATTCTATTATAAATTACTAAGCCTGATCATTTCCCACAAAATTTTAAAAAACATCTAGNTTTTTTTTTTTTTTGCACATGCTTCAAACGTCCCGGAATAAGGTTTCGATTTTAAGCAATCTTTTACAATTTTATACACTCCTTTTCTTTGTAATTCTATTCTAAGTCATGAAGCCTAATCATTCCCCACAAAAATTTCTTAAATTGTCGCCTATTACTCGATTTTTTAGCACGTGCTTCAAACGTCCCGGATTAGGGTTTCCA
>NW_019646509.1:92743-93576 GCF_002806865.2 Cucurbita pepo subsp. pepo
TCTTAAAATGTCGCCTATTACTCGATTTTTTAGGACGTGCTTCAAACGTCCCGTATTATGGTTTCCAAATGAGGTTTTTGATTTTACGACCTCTTTTACTCTTTTAATTCCTATGTTTCTTCGACATTCTATTCTAAATAACTAAACTTGATCATTTCCCACAAAAATTTTTAAAAACATCTAGTATTACTCGGTTTTTTTTTTTTTTTTTTTTTTTTTTTTTTTTTTTTTTTTTTTTTTTTTTTTTTTTTTNCCTTTTCTTCGAAATTCGATTCTAAGTCATGAAGCCTAATCATTCCCTGGAAAAATTCGCCTATTACTCGATTTTTTAGCACGTGCTTCAAACGTCCCGGATTAGGGTTTCCAAATTAGGTTTTCGATTTTACGCCCTCTTTTACTGTTTTATACCCTATGTTTCTTCGACATTCTATTCTAAATTACTAAGCCTGATCATTTCCCACAAAAATTTTAAAAAACATCTAGTATTACTCGGGTTGTTTTTTTTTTTTTTTTTTTTTTTTTTTGCACGTGCTTCAAACGTCCCGGAATAAGGTTTCGATTTTAAGCAATCGTTTACTATTTTATACACTCCTTTTCTTCGAAATTCTATTCTAAGTCATGAAGCCTAATCATTCCCCAAAAAAATTTCTTAAAAATTCGCCTATTACTCGATTTTTTAGCACGTGCTTCAAACGTCCCGGATTAGGGTTTCCAAATTAGGTTTTCGATTTTACGTCCTCTTTTACTTTTTTATACCCTATGTTTCATTGACATTCTATAATAAATTACTAAGCCTGATCATTTCCTCAAAAATTTTAAGAAACATCTAGTAT
>NW_019646510.1:0-7659 GCF_002806865.2 Cucurbita pepo subsp. pepo
GTTATTTAAACGATTCAACTGAAGAGAAATAAAACATCGAGGCTTCAGCGAATCTCTCTCCCTCTCTCATTTTACTTCTGCTATTTTTTCTTTCAAAGAAACCTTCGGCCAATTTTTCGTCCACATTTTCCTCCGGATTGCCAGAGTCAACAAGTGGTATCAGAGCCTCGTTGAAGCGATCGGTAGTATACCATTACAGAAGAGCCAATCTCATCAACAATCAAGTTGAATAGCTCAAGTAGTTAGAGAGTCGACCTAACAACACACAGGTCTTAGGTTCGAGTTGAAGAAAATGCAAAGCATGAAAACACACACATCGTGGGGTGGGGTTCCATCTCAGGCAGGCTCACTCACTCATCCACGCCGTCGCCATGTGCCAACATCTCCCTCGTCGAGAAGAATACCGCTTCAGCTGTCGATAGCCACTGGCCCTCCTCCAGCTCCAAAGGGGTGACCAGAAGATTGCTACGTAACGTCGAGCAGCGGGAGAAGCCACGGGCGCACGCGCGCGAAAATTTTTGTTTTGTAATTAGTTTTTCTAATTTTTGTAGCCACTTTTCTATTTTTGTTTTGTAATTAGTTTTTCAAATTTTTGATCTACTTCCTCTCAGGCGGCGCAATCAACTTGGGTGAAGTCTTAGCCACTTTTCTATTTTTGTAATTAGTTTTTTCTATTTTTGTAAATTAGATTTGTTATTTAAACGATTCAACTGAAGAGAAATAAAACATCGAGTGTTCAACAAATCTTAGCGAATCTCTCTCCCTCTCTCCTTTTACTTCCGCTATTTTTTCTTTCGAAGAAACCTTCGGCCAATTTTTCGTCGACATTTTCCTCCGGATTGCCAGAGTCAACACAATGTCCCATCCTTCTTTTTCTGAAATAGTATGGGGGCTCCGTAAGGTACTTTTGCCAGGCGGATGAATCTTGCCGTCAACAACTCATCTAGTTGTTTCCTTAATTCGGCTAGCTCAGGGGGAGCCATCCGGTATGCGTTCTTCGCTGAGGGTTTAACCTTGAGAAGGAGTTCAATTTCGTGATCAATGCCTCGACGGGGTGGTAATGTTTGTGGTAGGCTCTCTAGCATTATGTCAGCATAACTTGTTTAGTATCTCCTTGATTTCATCTGGGATAGTTTCCTCAGTGGTCACTTCTTTCATCATTGGTATAGCCATAAATGTAGGTTCCTCTCGTGCGAGTCCTCTTTTCAATTGTATGGTCGAGATCATTCTAAGATTACCTGGCTGCTTGATGCTTGCAGGTATTACTGTGGGATTGCGGTCGGTGATCACCAAGCACTTCACCAGTGGCATTGGGTAACTTTGTGTTCTAGAAGGAACTCCATCTCAAGTACCACGTCAAAGTCATCCATGCAAACTTCGACAAGGTCCAGCTCTCCTGTCCAAGCCCCTAATTTGAAACGGACACTTTTGGAAACTCCCACAATAGTCAAGGCCTCAAAGTTGACACCTTTCATTCTTCCAGGGTCTTTTCCTATGGTGAGTCCCAATCTTCGGGCTTCTTATCGGCGATGAAGTTGTGAGTCACTCCTGAGTCTATCAAAGTGCTCTTGCTCGGTCGAGAGTTTATTGTCGCATCCACAAACATGAGCCCTTTCTCTATTATCTCCTTTGGGTCGACCTTCCGTTAGAGGGCTGACAAGAATTTGAGCGCGTCCATTTGGGGGTTGTCTTGATCTTCCTTCTTGTCTAGCATAGTCTCGACTCTTGTGTCGTTGCTCTCTTGAATGGACACTTGGAGTGCAGTGAGAGAGGCCCGATGAGGACAGTAGGACACTTTGTGGGGGCCTTTACACAATATGCATTGTAAAGGTGTCGTCGGGTGGTTCCTTTGAAGGTAAGGTCCTCGAGATGTCCCCGCTTGGTTGTTCTGAGGAGGTCTATCTGTCCACCCGCTTGGTCTGTCTTACCTCTGTTTGGCCTGTTGGGGCTTCCATTTCGATAACCTGGCGGCTTATATGTTTTGCCCCCAGTGTTTGGGGCCTGTGTTGTTTTTCTTTGGTAACTCGCCTTGTTCCCATTGTTTGGGAGTCTCTCGGTGCTAGCAATTGCGGTAACTATGTCTTGGACCTTTTTCTCGTGTACTTTTGTTTTGGCCCACGGTTGTAACCCATTTATAAAGAAGAACACCTTGTCCTTCTCTGATGTGCCCTTGATATCTAGCTTCAGGGTCGAAAATTGTCTGACGTAGTCCCTTATGCTTCCAGTTTGCTTTAGGGCTATTAGTTTTTCCATTGCTAGATGGTCTACGTTTTCAGGGAGGAACTGGTCCCTCAACTCTCTCTTGAGGTCTTCCCACGAGTCTATGGTGCACAATCCATTCTCAATGTCTTGTACCTTCGTACGCCACCAAAGTTTGGCGTCGTCTATGAGATACATCGAGGCTACTGTCACCTTTATGTCGTCGGTACAAGCCAGTGTGGCTTTGAAGTACTGTTCGACATCAAAGATGAAGTTCTCCAACTCTTTGGCATCCCGGTTCCCTTTGAAAGGTTTAGGGTCTGGAAACTTCAGTTTGTTGGATCCTGTATTAGTTTGCCCAGCCGAGACGTTCTCCACGGCTTTCATGGTCACCTCGATTCGGGTTCTCATGGCAAACATCTTTTCTTGGATGTCATCGATCGTTGTTCTGAATTCGTCAGCTAATCCATTGAACAAACTCATCATTGTATTTTGTAGCACGTCGAACTCTTCGCCACGTCCCTCCTTGTGCACGACAGAGCTATCGGGGCTACCAGGCGGTCTTGCGCTACTCGTAGGAGTAACTTTTTCTTCGAGTGAGGTCACTCGAAACATCAGTTCTGCGATTGGCAACCCATCCAGGCGGTTACCCATTGCATCGATCTCTACGACTTTTCCACTCAATTTTTTCACCCGTGCTTCCAGGAAGCGGATGGTGTCAGGGACTTCTTTGAGGAACAGCATTTCCTTCTCTATTAAAGTAAGCCGGTCGGCTTGTGATTTAGGTGTTGACTTTTTCGTCGACATGTTTTTAGTCTTTGCTATTTCACGGAGCTTACAAAGCTCTGATACCACTTGTCACAATCGCACTTTTAATGGCAGCAAATTTCCNGTCTGGGAACTTGTAGATCAACTAGATGGGGTAAAAGCTATTGGTTGCAAATGGATCTATAAGAGGAAACGAGACCAAACCGTTGATGGAGCTGAAAGAGACGTTATATTAGCAAGCAAGAGAGAAATAACAACGGCTTACAGTATATAACCTTGGGTAGTGAGAAGTTGACAACTAGTCGTATCCCCCTATAGTACATTCTAAGGCATTTCATGTTTGACAGGCCTAGACATGATATTTAACTTCATACTTCCTAGAAATACAAAAGTAAAACACTAGAATATGAAAAGACATGAAGGGTTGGGTTTGTCATGGGCATGGGCCCATGGGCAACATGCCTTGGACGAGCATGACCGTGACATGGGGCGGCATGATCGAGGCAACGATGGGTGCACGCACATGCCTGGAACGGTCGACGGGGCCCGCACGGGCACGTCGATGAGAAGAAATGCGATGGGCGTGAGCGTGCGAGTGGGAGAGATTGCCATTTGTAAAGAAAGGAAGAAAAGAACGGGGAGAAAGTGAAATAACGAGCAAATAAAAAAGGGGTGCCACACGAGGACTTCCCAAGTGGTCACCCAACTTGGTACTACCCTCGTGCAAACACGCTTACCTGCAGAGTTTTGATGGGATTTGGTGCATTAGTACTAGTATGATCGCAACCGACATGCAATGCACACAAATTACATTTAACGCATGCGGGGCAGCATGATCAAGGCGACGATGGGTGCACGCACGTGTTCGGAACAAATAATTGACCTAGATCGAACCCGAACCCTTTTAGNGTCCTCGAGATGTCCCCGCTTGGTTGTTCTGAGGAGGTCTATCTGTCCACCCGCTTGGTCTGTCTTACCTCTGTTTGGCCTGTTGGGGCTNATTAGAATCAAATAATTGAAATGGGGACATATAAAGTTTTTAATTGTATCATTAATACCCTTCAATTTTTTTAAAAAGTTTGAAAATACTATTGTACATACGAAATTTAAAAGTAACATTAATACTTTAAACCGTTTATAATAAATAAAAAATATATTATTTATTTATTATTTTTTTAAANCAGTGTTTGGGGCCTGTGTTGTTTTTCTTTGGTAACTCGCCTTGTTCCCATTGTTTGGGAGTCTCTCGGTGCTAGCAATTGCGGTAACTATGTCTTGGACCTTTTTCTCGTGTACTTTTGTTTTGGCCCACGGTTGTAACCCATTTATAAAGAAGAACACCTTGTCCTTCTCTGATGTGCCCTTGATATCTAGCTTCAGGGTCGAAAATTGTCTGACGTAGTCCCTTATGCTTCCAGTTTGCTTTAGGGCTATTAGTTTTTCCATTGCTAGATGGTCTACGTTTTCAGGGAGGAACTGGTCCCTCAACTCTCTCTTGAGGTCTTCCCACGAGTCTATGGTGCACAATCCATTCTCAATGTCTTGTACCTTCGTACGCCACCAAAGTTTGGCGTCGTCTATGAGATAATAAAAAACTTAAAGGGAAGATCGAAAGGGAAAGCCCAAAGAAGATAATATAGGTGAACTTGAGCCGTTACAAATAGTATCAGAGCTTGATACCGGGCAATGTGTCAGCGAGGGGGCTGAACCCCGAAGAGGAGTGGACACGAGGCGGTGTGCCAGTAAGGATGTTGGGCCCCGAAGGAGGGTGGATTGGGGGGGGAGGGTCTCATATCGAATTGAGAAGGGAACAAGTGCTAGCGAGGACGCTGGGCCCGAAGGGGGTGGATGTTGAGATCCCACATGAGTTGGGGACGAGA
Source organism: Cucurbita pepo subsp. pepo (assembly GCF_002806865.2). NCBI lineage: Eukaryota > Viridiplantae > Streptophyta > Magnoliopsida > Cucurbitales > Cucurbitaceae > Cucurbita > Cucurbita pepo. The sequence goes on from NW_019646510.1 coordinate 4,848, forward strand.
ATGAAAGATTCTTTAAATGTTGTGGAAACAGGAGAACGAAACATTCTTTATAACGGTTTGGAAACCTCTCTCTAGCAGACACGTTTTAAATACCTTGAGGGCAAGCTAGTAACGAAAAATACAAAGACGACAATATCAACTAGCAATAGGCTTAGATCGTTACACTCTATATGCTATGTTCTTACTGCATCTCCATCGTATAACATTTAAATGTCCAATAAGAATTATTATTAAATTTATTATGATTTTATACATTTTTCTAATAGAAACTATATTAAAAAGTGATTTTTTTTGTTTTAGTAAAAACTTATTTGAAAAGAAGTTCCTTGTCTAAATTTGATCTGCATGAGTAATCTTCTGTCTAATCACATATAAAAAGAAAAAAAATGGAGGATTTCTCAGCCGATCTCCATGGAGAATCCTCTCGCTAATACCCGCAAAAATAATTAGAGGATTTTGCACCCCATCTCCATGGAAAATAATCTCTTTGATCCCTACCAAAACAAACGAAGGATTTTGCAAGAATAAAAAAAATAACAAAAATCGAGAAAGCTTCCTTACCACCGGCATTATAGACATCTCTAGAAACAATAAACAATGAGTGAAAATGTTATCCAATGATTGATACATCTCATCAGTTACGGCAAGAATAGGAGTATTGAAACGTCTTAAACATATAATTCCACTTTTGTCTTCCATTACACTATTTATCAACTATAAAAGTGAAATAAACCAAGCACAAATGTGTTTATATCTCTCTCATTTCAATAAAAATGAGTTTATTTTCAACCCGTGCGCTTTCTCTCTTAATTTCATTGTTCTTCGCTAACCAATTTACTACCGTCCAAGGATCAATCTTCCAAAACCCAAAGATTATGGTCAAGATAACAAATGCTTTGAAAGTTCAAAATCAACTCACTGTTCACTGCAAATCAAGCGATGATGACTTGGGAGTCCACAAGCTAACACCTTGGGCCCGCTACGACTTCAGCTTTCACCCAAACTTATGGGGCTCAACATTGTTTTACTGTTCCTTCCAATGGCCTGGCTCGTCTTATTACTTCGATATATACAAAGATAAGAGAGATAGAAAGAATTGCGAAAATGTTCTTTGTTCGTGGTTTGTGAGTGAGCAAAATGTGTGTATGTTCAACTATAAAACCAATCATTATGATATTTGCTATAAGTGGTAAGGTTGGATTTTAATTTTGAAATAAATTAATGTTTTGTTATGTTGTTCTTGTGGGTACTTTTGTTTTTTTGTTTTTGTTTTTTGTTTTGTTTTGTTTTGTTTTTTTTTTTTTTTTTTTTTTTGAAGCTAGATATGATTATAGTATAAGTGAACTATAAACTACGACATGAATTATGATATTAAGAATTGTTAACTTATTTTGGTCGTGATTGATTATCGAAACAAGTATATGAGATAAAATATTGCATTTGAAGGATTTTGGCCTGTAGTAATAGTACGGTCGAGTCTTAGAACGTAGCCTAGATTAGAGGCAAGTCGGTTAGAGTTGCTATCGAGTAAACATATACATATACAGGTTACATGTATGATTGAACAAATCTTAGCTTCTGCATAAATTATGTTCGATGAGTGGAAAAGAACCTTGTGTAAGGTTTAACGAAACCACAAAGTCAGTACAAACATTCCATTTATTTTTCCTAACTTTGAGAGAAATTAACAGAAAACGTTTCGAATTATATAAGGAAAGGATAATACAAAGATATGATATAAAAGACGCTTTAAAATGTGTCATATACGATAAGGTAATAATATAAACATTTACATTAAGAAATGATATTAGAGTTGGAAAATACGAACATACCATATTAAGTCATGTTGCAACCTATCATAGATGGTAAAATAACAATTTAAAGGTTTATTACTTTCTTAAAAATAAATTAAAAAACAAGAAACTATAACTTTAGGATTATGTACGGAACTCTTACGAATAAATATGATTTGAGGAGCCGAGTGATGAGATATGATGACCAGATAAAGTCCGGTTGGGCTAGTCCCGAGAAACTATAAAAATTAGACTAGGTGAAGGACCCTTACCGACATAATATAAAATCAACTTCCATATCATACTTTTACTTTTTCAATTCAAAATTTTAGAGAACAATAACACGTTCAGTTAAAAGAAATAACCCATTATCAACCCCATTTTATTTTTATTATAAACAATAAATGAGAATGTGTTACCAAATTGGTCCATAATTACCTTCCTTTATGACAAGAATACAAAAGATCCAAACTCACCTTTGTTCATAGCTTTAAAATTAAAAGTCCATACAATTGGTAAGTACGTGATATGTGGTCACTCATTCCAATATAACAATAGTATATTTCTATCGTTTGGATACATGGGAGCCGTCAACAACTAAAACTAATTTTGCAAGTATAAATTGTAACAAACCAAGTCGGGTCCAATACTTTAAGCTTCAGCCTTCCACTTTAGGGTTTTCTTTTTATTCTTTCAACACTGTCCCTACTTTCGATCTTGCTCATCCGCAAGCTGCCTCCTGCCAGCGCTCGCTGCTTACAGTTGCGCGCTACTCCTGCTCTCAGGCTCAGTCACACGACCAACCAACCAATCATAGTAACTAGTCATACGACCTATTTCGGAAATAGAGAGTTGGGTTGAGTTGGACTACCAAACAATTTGGGGTTACTTGGATTACCAATCTAACCAACTTGAATATGGAGTTGGTCTAAAAGGCCCAGTTGGGCTCATCTACATCCCTAATATCCCTAATATTAAGGGTCTTCCTACAAAATAAATGTAGCCCACAAAAATTAGAA
>NW_019646510.1:8020-8911 GCF_002806865.2 Cucurbita pepo subsp. pepo
TCTACTATAAGCGTTTTAAAACTTTGAGGGGAAGCGCGGAAGGGAAAGCCCAAAAAAAGACAATATCTACCGGCGAATTTGACATTTTAATCAAAAGTACATACTTTATAACAATGGGAATGAGATTATACTCTCAACGATAACTGGATCATAATTTAAATGGTAACTCATTCTCGTCGATAAATGTATAATTTAGATAAATTTAAATGTCCAATAAGTTTTTAATCTTACATGATCATACACGCTCTTTATGTGATCCTTCGTCGATTGGAGAGGAGAACAAAACGTTCCTCATAAGAGTATGGAAACACGTGAACAAAACATTATTTATGAAGGTGTGAAACCTCTCCCTAGCGCATTATAAAAAACTTAAAGGGATAGACCGAAAGGGATAGCCCAAAGATGATAATATATGCTAACGGTGAGCTTGAGCCGTTACAAATAGTATCAGAGCTTGATACCGGGCAATGTGTCAGCGAGGGGGCTAAACCCCGAAGAGGAGTGGACACGCGGCGGTGTGTCAGTAAGGATGTTGGGCCCCGAAGGAGGGTGGATTGGGGGGGGGGGTCTCATATCGAATTGAGAAGGGAACAAGTGCCAGCGAGGATGCTGGGCCCGAAGGGGGTGGATGTTGAGATCCCACTGTTGGATTTTATGTCCTAAAACTCATAGTTTGTAAACAAAGATATATTCTATTTTCAATAAAGTTATTAATGATGTTTATTCAGTAAAAATTGTTATTGAATAAAGTGAACTTTACGATCATTAATCTAAATCCAATAAACTAAGAACACTCTGGCTATAGTATGATTACTTGAACTATATGTAGAGACATAAGAGTGGATCAAGTTCAAGTATATAGTCAAAATGATCTATAGTATAAGGATAAGG
>NW_019646510.1:9087-10867 GCF_002806865.2 Cucurbita pepo subsp. pepo
ACAGTATTAATGAAGCCTAATTAAGTTCATGATTATGTATGAAACAAAATACTAACATTTTTCATCCAAAACTAACGGAAATTATGTTTTTAATTTAATTTCTTGAAATTAATTTTAGGACTATCGTTGAAAGTTTAGGTTAGAGTATTTTTTAGACAAAGTACAACTTTACTTTTATTAATTTAGACCAGGTATCCATAACATTACGTCTTTATTTACTAAACCATGACGTGAATAAAAAGTGTCTCAACCGAACAGGCTCGAAAAGCCATATGAATTCAATATTATTATTATCAAAGGCTGTGCTCAATTTTGTAATTCTATCACTTTGGGCAGCAACAAAATTGAAAGAGGGGAGGAAATGCTATTCTTTTGCAGAACTCATTACAATTTTGAAAGAGGGTCAATATTTTTCGACATTATTGTGATATAGGTTCAAATTTGATAATTTTGACATGTATGATCAGTAGCCAGTATACCCATAAGCGGTTTTGTTCCCAACAAATTTTCGACGACAGTTTTTCTTCCATGTTTTAGGACAGCTCTGAAAAGCTATTTTCTCTTTCTAATATCGTGATATTTACATAGGAAGTAGTAGTAGGAATTAAGTTTCGAAGGTATAGAGCCTGTAGCCCTGTATCTATGAGCTTAAAGCTAAAACCCTAATTTGAAGAACGCGGTGAAAAAAATTGAGTCGCGGTAAATGTGTCAGCGAGGGGGCTGAACCCCGAAGAGGAGTGGACACGAGGCAGTGTGCCAGTAAGGATGTTGAGCCCCGAAGGAGGGTGGATTGGGAGGGGGTCTCATATCGAATTGTGAAGGGAACAAGTGCTAGCGAGGACGCTGGGCCCGAAGGGGGTGGATGTTGAGATCCCACATCAGTTGGAGACGAGAATGAAAGATTCTTTAAATGTTGTCGAATCAGGAGAACGAAACATTCTTTATAACGGTTTGGAAACCTCTCCCTAGCTGACACGTTTTAAATACCTTGAGGGAAAGCTAGTAACGAAAAATACAAAGACGACAATATCAACTAGCAATAGGCTTAGATCGTTACACTCTATATGTTATGTTCTTACTGCATCTCCCTCCCTCGTATAACATTTAAATGTCCAATAAGAATTATTATTAAATTTATTATGATTTTATACATTTTTCTAAGAGAAACTATATTAAAAAGTGATTTTTTTTTTTTAGTAAAAACTTATTTGAAATGAAATTCCTTGTCTAAATGTGATCTCCACAAGGAATCTTCTGTCTAATCACATATAAAAAAAAAAATGGAGGATTTCTCCGCGGATCTTCATGGAGAATCCTCTTGCTAATACCCGCAAAAATAATTATTTTCAACTCTTGTGCTTTCTCTTTTAATTTCATTGTTCTTCGCTAACCAATTTACTACCATCAAAGGATCAATCTTCCAGAACCCAGAGATTACGGTCAAGATAACAAATGCTTTGGAAGTTCAAAATCAGCTCACTGTTCACGGCAAATCAGGGGATGATGACTTGGGAGTCAACACGCTAACACCTTGGGCCCGCTACGACTTCAGCTTTCACCCAAACTTATGGGGCTCAACATTGTTTTACTGTTCCTTCCAATGGCCTGGCTCGTCTTATTACTTCGATATATACAAAGATAAGAGAGATAGAAAGAATTGCGAAAATGTTCTTTGTTCGTGGTTTGTGAGTCAGCAAAATGTGTTTATGTTCAACTATAAAACCAATCATTATGATATTTGCTATAAGTGGTAAGGTTGGATTTCTTTTCTTTTTTTTTT
>NW_019646510.1:13149-20075 GCF_002806865.2 Cucurbita pepo subsp. pepo
ACATTACGTCTTTATTTGCTAAACCATGACGTGAATAAAAAGTGTCTCAACCGAACAGGCTCGGAAAGCCATCTGAATTCAATATTATTATTATCAAAGGCTCTGCTCAATTTTGTAATTCTATCACTTTTGGCAGCAACAAAATTGAAAGAGGGGAGGAAAGCATTTCCGTCCCAAGAACCCAATTCTTTTGCAGAACTCATCACAATTTGGCCCGTCCTCACACTTGCTCCTGCATTCATATCCCGCCATTCCTGCAAAAATACAATACATTTCAACCACGTTCCGATCGATATCGTTTGGTAATTACTTCTGGTTTCTTGTTTTCCGATTTGAATAACAGATCAACTATTTGATAACGTTTTCGTTTCTTATTTTTCAATTGTTGAACATGTTTCGATTTTTAAAACAACACAAAATCTGTTTGGTTGTTTATGTTTGGAGTTCTTTCTAAGAACATAAATTAAAGTATGGTACGATCGGTTTTTACTTAAAAAAACTAAATGATTATGAATCGATGAGAATAAACTTACCGAACGAAGAAAAGAGGAAGATTGCAAAGACGAAGAGAACCAATCTAAGAGCAAAGGAAGATGCATATCCATAAGCCATTTTTAGTGATTGCTTTTAGAATATTGCAATTGAAAGAGGTTGAAAATGGAAGATATATATAAGAAAATGACTATGCCTAAAATGTTGAAAGAAAATCTAACTAATAAAAATATTCATTTTTTGGGTCTTTGTTGTTTTTTTTGGAAAATATTAATGGTTGGAAATCAATGGTTTGATCCAATTTTAAAATCATTTTTATTATTGGAGGAGATTTAAAAATTTTGGGTTAGAAGGAGAAATTGGGGTCAATATATTTGGACATTATTGGGATATATGTTCAAATTTGATAATTTTGACATGTATGATCAGTAGCCAGTATACCCATAAGCGGTTTCGTTCCCGACAAATTTTCGACAGTAGTTTTTCTTCCATGTTTTAGGGCAGCTCCGAAAAGCTAACTCCTCCATAATTGGACACAATCTAGAATGTTCACAGATAACGGTCATAATTGAAATTGGAAGTCGGTACCTCACTAATAGGAGAGGATATTTTTGATGGATTATTCAGAAAATTTAGTCTCCAAATCATGACAGTTTGAGAGGTTTCAACGTCGGCCGAAGCTTCTCCTATAAAGTCTAAAGTTTTGGCAATAGTATGGAACAAGAATGGAGTTGAATAGAGCTCCCATTGTCAAGAAATAAGCTTTTGGGTTTTGGGTTTCCTACTCTCGAATTTCTTTGTGCAATTCTCCACCATTTCCCTTCAAACTAGTTCCTACAGTTTCTATGAAGATGCCTAAAGCTCGAGTGACGAGGATGCCTAAAACTTGAGCTTGAAGCTTTTATATTATGAGTTTTTCTTCGTGGGATTTCTTCTAAATTCGAGGGCTATGGTTAATCATTTTCCCTCCTACCAACTCCTACACATTCCATATGGGATTTCCATCAAGTTGCGTGAAGGAATAAAACACTTAAATCCTCTAGAATCGGCTGCCCAACAAAAAGTTTCTATATTTAGTCCGGCGAGAAACATGTTTTCCAGTGAACGTTGAAGGTTATAACTCAAACTACAGACTACTACAAGCAACCAAGGAAGAAGATGAAGTCCAAAGTCAAAGGTCAAACTTTGACTAATAAAAGTCAAAGACTCAAAGATGAATCTAATTAATAAATTTTAGAATAATTCGGATACTAGAAGTTTGAGAACAGAGGTCTCGAACGTCGACGACCTGGTAAGTAACAACCTTGAACTTTTCTTAAGAAATACTGGTAGAAATCACTTGGATTTCTTTATGAACCTTAAACCAAGCATGAATTAAGGAAATATGAAAGAAAAACATCGAACTGAGAGTTAAGATCCTGAATCGATCAAATTACTTGAGATTTAAGTAACATTAAAATAACTCACTAAATGAACTTTGCTACATATGAAATTTTAATACTGAGTATATTATAGCATGTTGAGATTATATATGAAAATTGGTAGTCATTGGATAAGGGTATGTAGGTAAAACAAGAAACGGTAAAAAATGACCATAATGCCCCTATGGTAATTTACCTTCGGTTCATGACCTAAATGACCTTTAAATGCCATGAAACTTTGTAGTAGATCTTATTTTATGATTTTTAAAGATGTTGTGAAGTTTGAAAGCTATTGGAACACATTCAGTAGCAAAACCAAGAATTAAAGGTAAAATGACCTAAATTCCCCAATGACTTGTGATATTTCAAGGTTTATATAATGATACAAATTACCTACTACTTTCTATAAGGCCTATTCTTAAGAGCAAAAATATGTTCGATATTTTAAGTTGATTCGAGCAAGTTTGGAACCTAAATCAAGTTAGGACCCAAGAAACACCTCAAGACCCATGACTCTTCTAGAACTCTCTAAAGAATTCATTACGACTCTATGACTTTCTAGAATAACACATGCTTGTTATTATGATGGGTTCATATGTTTTTGAATACATGTTACAACTTATGCCTCAACGAGTTATGAACTCTAGAAACTTACAACAATACCACACAAGCACTATGACTACCAAGGTAAGAAGAATGCTAAGTACCACTCAAGGATAAGGAACAAGGTCCACAGACACAGAAACTCAAGACTACTAGGTAATACTCTGATCATATTCGATTGTGACCCATGATCTCCCACCACGCTAAGCTTTCAGAGGCCCATGTTTTCCTCTTCTAGGTGGGATGCCCAGGCACCATATTTTCTTAGCAGGATGTCATGTTTGGCCTTATGTTTCCCTCACCTAGATGAGATGCCTTGCACCAGGGTACCCTAAGATTTGTAGGATGCCATGTTCATGTATGCACCGATCACGTGACCTTTATGATTTAAAATGGGGAGTAATCTAGGGCCACGATGGAACAAGAAGAGAGTAAACTACCTTAGTCAAGAATCAAGAACCTCCTATGACATCCCACAGTACTGTTGAGATATGATTCAAAGTATTCAAAATGAAGATATGATTTAGAGTAGTTAGATATGATTCAAATATTCAAACTACCAAGATTTTAGGAGATTGTTATTAGATTTGAGTTTATCTAGATTTCTATGATTTACTATTTCTGGTCCAGTGTATTAGCTATAAATACTGGAATTGTGTAACCCTCTAAGCATCAAGTCAGTAGACATTAATAAAGCACTGCAGATTCTATCTATTCTCATCTATTCCTATCTCTTTCACTATCCCTATTTTCAACAAGTACAACATGTTCATGACTTAGAGTACGCTGGTTTCAACGTATGAAGTCTTGAGCATAGATATTTAGAGTATGCCACTTGGAATGTAAGAAGCCTTGGGCAAAGGTATTTAGACTACATCACAGGGCAGCCCTTGATGCAGGATTGAACTACGTCGCTTGGGACGTAAGAAGTCTTGGACATAGGTTTTAAAACTATGCCGCTTGGAACGCATGAAGCCTTGGGCACAGGCTTTCAGACAGACTCACAAGGCAAGCCCTAGATACGGGTTCAGACTATGTCGCTTGGAATACATGAAGCCTTGAACATAGGTTAAGATTGTGTCGCTTACGCTTAGAACGCATGAAGCCTTGGACACAGGTTGTCAGGTTCATGACTCGTACTATAAATCCTAGGGGGAGTGTCTAGAGAACGAACAAAGAATAGAACAAGAACCTAGGAAGTACCAAGAACAAGATAAAGATCAAGGACTAGAACATGGATCAACAACCAAGTTCTAAGAACAAGAACCAAGAACTATAGTACTAAGACCCTTAGAGAATAACCAAGGTTTCAGAATCTTAAGATCAAGATCTTCAGGATAGATCATGATAAGAACCCTACGTAAAGAACAAAACTAAGGGGCCTACGTACTTTCAACAAAAACCAGAACAAGACAAGAAAGAGTGTGGTACCCTAGCATATCAAGTACACGATCAAGTACACGATTAAGAGCCAACAAGTAGGTTACTTACTGAGTCTTTGTACTCATTCCTTATTTTCCATGTTTTTCAGGTAATAAGGAGCTGGTCTAGATCGAAAACGAACTCTGGAGCAAGTGCCATAGACAAGTCTAACTCGTTGTCCTTCAACCCAATATTTTGTGTCCATTTCTTATTTTGTGTTTTAACTAGTATGTTGTGTTTTAAATACTTATGCATAAATTTTATTTTGATATAATATAAATATAATGATAGTATGTTTTAAATTTCTTTGTTTTATTTCATGAAAAATTTACCCGTTTTTTTGGAGTAATTGAGTCAGCCCGGTCCTTACACTCTCCATACAAGTAGTGCCGCCAAAATTTTAATGCGAACACTACCATGGTCAACTCTAGGTCGTGTGTAAGGTAGTTCTTCTCGTATTCTTTTAATTGACGAGATGCGTATGCAACAACCTTGCCGCGAATCTCCGAGTCAAGCTCGAAGAACGCAGACTTGGCCCCGGTCATATGGTTTGTTGCCCCCGTGTCGAGGAATTGCTAAAGACTTTTGCTTAAAATGAGGAGATGAAATCATTTTTACCTATCTAAATATCTATCTTATCCTAAAAATGGCTGGAGAGTGGCCAACTAAATCTGTGCCACTTCCTACAAAATTGTCATCTAAAAATTTGTTAATCCATTCGACATGTTTGTAAAATGGTCAAACGAAGGTATTCAATAAACTAATGAAAACGTGAAATCTAAATAAGAAAAACCTCAAGTTTTATCTAACAAACTTGGCGTACAATTGTTCTCTCTGAAGGTGGTTAGGACTTTTCAGAGGCGCTCTTGGTGATCTTGGTTCATTTTTTTAGTATACTAGGATGTTGTATATGAACACAATAAAGAACATATCTAGGCAGTCCTTGAACACTCGGTTCATTAATTCAATAAACACAGTTGGGGAATTGGTGAGGCCAAATGACATCACTACAAATGCATAATGATCGAAGCATGTCGTGAATGATGTCTTCGGTACAATCCCCTTCTTTAATCTTAATTTGATGGTATCCTAACCGAAGGTCTATATTGGAGAATACTGTCGCCTCTCTAAGCTGGTCAAATAGGTCTTCTATACAAGGGAGGGGGTAATTGTTCTTTATCGTCTTCTTATTTAGTTCTATATAATAATTACACAGGCACATCGAACCATCCTTCTTTTTTATAAACAACACCGACGCACCCAAAGGAAATACACTAGGTTGAATGAAGCCTTTTCCAGTAGGTCTTGTAACTATGATTTGAGTTCTTAAAACTCGGCTGGCGCCATGCATAGGGTGCTTTGGAAATATGCCAAGTTCCCGGCTCAAGTTCTATGACGAAGTCTACAGCTCAGGAAGAAGGTATTCCTAGTAGGTCTTCCATAAAAANTGGCGCCATGCATAGGGTGCTTTGGAAATATGCCAAGTTCCCGGCTCAAGTTCTATGACGAAGTCTACAGCTCAGGAAGAAGGTATTCCTAGTAGGTCTTCCATAAAAAACATCAGAAAATTCGTTCACTACTAGTACCGTGTCTAACGTCTTTTCTTTTGCTCTTGCATCTACGATACATGCTAAGTCTACCCCGCAGGAGTACTTATAGACAATACATGCATCGATATAAAAGAGTGCGTAGAACCAAAATCAAATATTGTAAAAGCTTAATGACATAAAATCTGTAGTGTACTTGTCACCACGGTGTCGGACCTCCTAGTGTCTATACTTGTGGACACATATGCCCTAGCTTCAGTGCGAGTCTGCATCGATCTATTAGTCTTTTCTAATGCTCTCAGTGGATTACGTAGATTTTTGGTATTCTTGGTCGTGCAATTGATGGCAATATGACCCTCTTGGTCACATAAAAAACAAGATCTCGTCTTGGCCACACATCTTCCACCGTGCAACTTCCCACATATCTTGCACCCCAATTCCCCCTTCCTCTAGTCCCATCCTCGCTCCTGGGGCATTTGTCCGTACGTTAGGGAGGGTGCCTCTAATTTCATCAAGGGGCAGGTCGGTCAGCGTAGCGAGGTTTACATGCTGGTGGCCGACGGTCTGAGTCCCACGAGTCATAGGGCCGTTTGTGTCCAACAGTAACTGACTAACTTGACGTACATCATCTCTGGGCTTCTTTAGGGCCATGGCAGTTCTCAAGGCTTCATCATATGTCTTCGGGTGTATAGCTTCTACCGTATGATATATCTCCAAGTTAAGGTCCAAAACTAATTCCTCAGTCATCTTTTGTTGAGTGTCCACGAAGGACGACGCAAATCTTTTTAATCTCATAAATTCTCTGTCATATTTGTCCACTAAGTGTCCACCCATAGTCAGATGGGTGAGTTCCTATTTTTTGAGTTACTCTTCTTTGGGATAATACTGCTTTAAGAAGGCCTCCTTAAACTGATCTCATGAAATAATTCCCTCTCCAAGGTTAATAATATCTTTATTATCCGTNCCTCCCTTGCCGATGAACAGGATGGTGTCGCGCCCTTCGATTTCGACGATGGAGCCGTCGCCGAATTTCACCATCCCGCAAATCTCTGAGTCAAGCTCGGAGAACGCAGACTTGGCCCCGTTCATATGGTTTGTTGCGCCCGTATCGAGGACCCATCGCCGATGCTCTTGCTGCTTGCCTCTTTCACCGATTTCAGCGAACACTCGCTCCTCCTTCAGTTGAATTGGCTCCCCAGCCGATGCCTTTGTTATGCACAGTTGGAGCTCTTCCTCGGGTTCGACGCTCACCAGAGAAGTTATGCCGTCGTCGATTACCTCCGTGGATTTGGGGAGCTCTTCTTCGGGTTCGATGCTGACCGGAGCAGTTATGCCGTTGTCGATTACCTCCGTGGATTTGGGGAGCTCTTCCTCGGGTTCGACGCTCACCGGAGCAGTTATGCCGTCGTCAATTACCTCCGTGGATTTGGGGAGCTCTTCC
>NW_019646510.1:21977-25351 GCF_002806865.2 Cucurbita pepo subsp. pepo
GCGCCATGCATAGGGTGCTTTGGAAATATGCCAAGTTGCCGGCTCAAGTTCTATGACGAAGTCTACAGCTCAGGAAGAAGGTATTCCTAGTAGGTCTTCCATAAAAAACATCAGGAAATTCGTTCACTACTAGTACCGTGTCTAATGTCTTTTCTTTTGCTCTTGCATCTACGATACATGCTAAGTCTACCCCGCGGGAGTACTTATAGACAATACATGCATCGATATAAAAGAGTGCGTAGAACCAAAATCAAATATTGTAAAAGCTTAATGACATAAAATTTGTAGTGTACTTGTCACCACGGTGTCGGACCTCCCAGTGTCTATACTTGTGGACACATATGCCCTAGCTTCAGTGCGAGTCTGAATCGATCTATCAGTCTTTTCTAATGCTCTCAGTCGATTACGTAGATTTTTGGTATTCTTGGTCGTGCAATTGATGGCAATATGACCCTCTTGGTCACATAAAAAACAAGATCTCATCTTGGCCACACATCTTCCACCGTGCAACTTCCCACATATCTTGCACCCCAATTCCCCCTTCCTCTAGTCCCATCCTCGCTCCTGGGGAATTTGTCCGTACGTCAGGGAGGGTGCCTCTAATTTCATCGAGGGGAAGGCCGATCAGTGTAGCGAGGTTTACATGCTGGTGGCCGACGGTCTGAGTCCCTCGAGTCATAAGGTCGTTTGTGTCCAACAGTAACTGACTAATCTTGACGTACCTCATCTCTGGGCTTCTTTAGGGCCATGGCAGTTCTCAAGGCTTCATCATATGTCTTCGGGTGTATAGCTTCTACCGTATGATATATCTCCAAGTTAAGGTCCAAAACTAATTCCTCAGTCATCTTTTGTTGAGTGTCCACGAAGGACGACGCAAATCTTTTTAATCTCATAAATTCTCTGTCATATTTGTCCACTAAGTGTCCACCCATAGTCAGATGGGTGAGTTCCTATTTTTTGAGTTACTCTTCTTTGGGATAATACTGCTTTAAGAAGGCCTCCTTAAACTGATCTCATGAAATAATTCCCTCTCCAAGGTTAATAATATCTTTATTATCCGTCAACCATACTTCCATGTCCTTTTGCAGCATAAATGATGCACATGAGACTTTCTGGTTGTTTGGACATTTCATCCACATAAACGTAATCCACATTTGAGTTTCTTTTGGATCTCTCATAATACATGTGAATAGGGGAGGGGGGTGGGGGGTCGTATTGCTTGAAGTCCCATAGCCAGTTTGCTCCTCTGGTAGTTTGCAAATTGTTGGCTTGTTGGGTGACAACATGGTGTGCATCATGGCCTGAAGCAACTCCCACATCAGACTAGTAGTGGGGTCTATTCCAGCCGCTGGTCTTATTGGAGGTGGTGCAACTTGAGGCGGCGCAGTTGCATTCGTCCTAGTTACTGATCCTTCTTGAGGTTGGCTCTCTTTAGCCTCACCCCTCCCTCTACCTCTAATAGGGGTCGTCCCCTTCCTCGTCTTCCTCTTCCATGTCTTCTGGGCGACATGATTCTAGAAGTCAAGATAATTTTTCTTAAGTTTAAGGCTCACTAATATAAGCATCAATATATCGCATAACATTAAAATCATACAATAGCGCAATCATATCACATAGTAATATTCAATCAACATGCTACAATCAACAATATATTCTTAATTCACCATAGGCAATATCATATCTTATTCTGCAACATTACATAAAATAAAATGCATGTGATTTAAGGGCATTTCATTTTCTTATCTTATGCAAGACATACCTGTCGGTGACAGGGCATCGATGATGGGACCATGGAACGTGTCAAGCGTACCTTATAGGCTAGTCTACAAAATCTATAACTTATAGCTCTTATACAATTTGAAACGGCCCAAACTCACCGCTAGATATTGTCCTCTCTTGACTTTCCCTTTCAGGCTTCCCTTTTAAGGTTTTTAAAATGTGTCTGCTAGGGAGAGGTTTCCACACCTTTATAAAGAGTGCTTCATTCTCTTCCCCGATGTGGGATCTTACAATCCACCCCCCCCCCCCTTTAGAGCCCAGCATCCTCGTTGGCACTTGTTCCCTTCTCCAATCGATGTGGGACCCCGCAATCCACCTCCCTTCGAGCCTCAGCATCCTTGCTGGCACACTGCCTCTTTTCTATCCCCTTCGGTGCTCATCACTTGCACATTGCTCGGTGTTTGGCTCTGATACCAACTATAACGACCCTAGATTTCTACTACCTAACGTCGCTACCATCATCTTAATCTAAGCTCTTATGCGAAATTTAACTCTTAAAATAACATCATCTTTAAAAGCATAATTTCATCTTAAGCATAACATCATCTTTAAAAGCATAATTTCATCTTAAGCATAACATCATCTTTAAAAGCATAATTTCATCTTTGAAAACACTTCCATGGTCTTACCTGTTCCAAAACATAATTCATAAACAAAATAAAAAACATGTAATGCATAATAACATATTCTAGCCGAATCTAGGAATTTAAAAATTCTACTAGCCTATGCACGTGCCATGGTCTTTGATTCCGATGTCATCGTCAGCCGTACAGGAACGCCTTGCCTTTACCTGAAAATGATGTAGCATACGACCTGAATATTTCGAATAATACTCAGTAAGTGACCCCACTAGAGGGGCCATAAAAATGCAAACACATGCAAGTCATGCTCTAGCGACCTATCGTTAAAACATCCTAGGAGTGGTCTCCAGTCTGGCCTATATTGGATGTGCAGTACTTTCCTACATATGATCCGCACATGCAAGCATGAATTCCCAAGAGGTTTGCACCCCCTGGATCCATCATAGTTGAGCAAGCTGTCCATAGCGACGTTCGGAGGTTAGCGGCCACCTGAGTATCATGTGTGGCATGATCACCATTATCATTGAAGCATATGCATCCGTACTGTGAATGTTTGATTAATCCACCACACTTAAATGGTGTGAAAGTTATCTTATTTATAATCAAATAAATTACAAGGATATGAAAATAGTAATAAATGGAAATAACAATAAATGGAAAGATACCTATGGTAATAAGGTAAATATCTAATATTTGCCTTATAATAAAATATCAAATATAATATATATGGTAAACTATAATTTATTACTAAATATTCTTAACACCCCACCGCAAGCTGAGCGTCGGATTTGAACGAACGTGAAGCTTGGATCTGAAAAATTCAAAGAGGTTGAGAAACACTTTTCGTGAAGATGTCAACAACCTGATTCAGAGGAGACGTAGAGAAACACTTTCTTGGCCATCGAAAATTGCAGAGGGATCGCCACTCAGCGGCGATGCTGCCTTGGCTTCGGCGAGAATATGTCTAACCCATGAAGAGGGATTGTCGCTTAGCGACGATGCTGCCTTGGCTCT
>NW_019646510.1:27288-30063 GCF_002806865.2 Cucurbita pepo subsp. pepo
TTTTGTGGAACGGCAGATTCTGAGGCATACTTGCAGTGGGAAAGAAAGATAGAGCATGTGTTTGATTGCAACACCTATAGTGAAAATAAGAAGATGAGACTTGCTATTGCCGAATTTACCAATCATGCTGGTGATTGGTACCAACATCTCAAATCCGAGAGAAGAAGAAAAGAGGAGGATCCAATAGAGACATGGGAAGAACTTAAAGAAGCCATGAGAAAAAGGTATGTTCCAAAACATTATGAAAGAAATTTGAAAACTAAATTGCAAGGTTTGAGGCAAGGAACAAAAAGTGTGGCGGAATATTATCAAGAGATGGAAACTATGATGGAAAGAGCAAATGTTAGAGAAGAAGAAGAAGATACCATGTCTAGATTCCTTGGAGGTTTGAATCGAGAAATTGCTCATCTTGTTGACAGAAATCCACCACCATATCTGGAAGACATGTATCATTATGCTCTCAAAATTGAAGACCAATTGAAGGAAGAAAAAGAGCATTAAAAAAGGTACACATCACGAACTAACACCTTTTCAAATTCAAAAACTTGGAACAATGATAGTTTTGTGAACTTCTATGAATCGTTGTCACCAAAAGAAAAGTTTGTGGCTGCTAAAAGGGTGGAGGTTGAGAGTTCCAATTGTAAAAAGAATGAAGCTTGAAAGACGGTAAAGGAGAAGTCTAGTTCTATTCAATGTTGGAAGTGCAAAGGGTTTGGACACATGAGCAAAGAGTGTGTTAATAAAAAAGTTATGGTGATAAGGAATTGGTTGAATACAAACAAAACCTTTGTGTTTTCTTGATATCTTTTTGGTGTTATTCTTTTTCAAACCTTGCTTTAGGTTTGATGTTTAAACCAATTCATTGAATTAGTTTTGATCAAGCTAATTCTGGAGTGAATTGTCTTGGTATCTAAGAGTGACCATCATAGATTCCAAGTTCTATCTAAGAGTTATTCATCTTCTAACCAACTCTTGGTTGGAATCAATTCGTTATGTTAGCTTTCTTTGTGAACGTTTGCAAGGATTCTAGAAGAACCTCTAGCTTTGCAAAATCCAGCATTGTTGGCGCTTATCAGTTGCGAACTCCACTGGTTTAAGGGGCTCAGCAAGAGTTGCGATCGGTGTTGGTGTAGGCGTGCCCGGTGCAGCTACTGGCGGTGGTGATAGTGATTGATGCTGTGCTCCTCCTTCTCCCTGCTCGGTGACGAGGTACTCCACCGTGAATTTATTTTGCTTTTGGTCTGACTCGGTCATGTCGTGCGACACATGAGCTCGTCCCCCCGTAGGATCATAGAGCATGTATGCCTTGCTCCCGGGTTTGTAGCCGATGAAGACGACCTTCAGCCCCCTGGGATCGAGCTTGGCGAGGTGGGAATGCATGACCTTCATGTATGCGACGCAGCCAAACACTCGGAGATGTTGTACCACTGGCTTCTTGTTGTACCAGGCCTTGGTGGCGTCTTCCCATCGAGGTTTTGTGTTAGCGACCGATTGATGAGGTAGAAGGCCGTCATGACCGCCTCTCCCTAAAACCTTCAAGTTATCCTAACCATCATCAGTAGTGACCTTGCTGTCTCGACGATGGTCTGATTTTGGCGCTCCACCACCTCGTTCTGCTGGGGGGAGTAGGACGCCGTTAGGTGCCGCTGCATGCCGAGTGTCACAACTATGCTATGAAGAGAATAGGTTGTGACCCTCACGTCATGACAAGCAAAGCGACGTCCCTCAAGAGACGCCCATCCGGCCGTATGCGGGTCAATATAGAAGAGTGCCATGATGCGATCGAGGAGGACAATACATCATCCAACACACCACCACGCAAAGTGGGCATTGAAGACAAGTTGAGACATAAGCAAGACAGCGACATCAGAATAGACATGAAGGAAAAGATAGGCTTGTTCAAGGGCCGGGTAGGGCCCCGGACCTTAACCTCAAAAGTCAAGGTTTCGGAAGGAATTTGGGCATGCAGTTCGAGAGTTAAGTCCGTTCATATGAAATATGAATGCTCGCTAAGTTTGGTGGCAATCGGACATCGGACGGACAATGCACGACACCGTATGACCACTCACCAAAATCATGTCTAACAGCTTCTTTGCGTACGCACTTTGACAGATGGTGATGCCGGTAGTATTCTGTTGCACTTCAATGCCGAGGTAGTAGTTGAGTACGCCGAGATCGCTCATCTTAAAGTTCTTTGTCATCTCCCTCTTAAATCTTCCAAGGACTTCCATGTCGCCTCCAGTGATTATGAGGTCGTTGGCATACACTCCCACAATCAATCACTGCTGGCCGTGGCCGTGCGTGTACATGCCATGCTTAGAGGCACAGCGCTTCAACTTCAGTGACAGTAGGGTACTGTCGAGCTTTGCGTTCTAGGCTCGTTGTGCTTGCCGAAGCCCATAGAGTGCCTTGTGTAGGCACAGTACCTTACTGGGGTTGTCGTTGTCCAGGAAGCCAGGTGGTTGTCGGACGTAGACGGTCTCCTTCAGCTCTCCGTTAATGAAAGCGGACTTCACGTCCATGTGGTGGACCTCCCAAGAGCAATGTGCCGCGATTGCCAGCAAAAGGCGGGCGAATACTAACCTTGCCACCGGTGCAAATACCTCTTCGAAGTCCACACCTTTCTTCTGGACGTATCCCGTTGCCACCAGACGGGCCTTGTGCTTCACAACTTCTCCCTTTTCGTTGCACTTCAGTTTGAAGACCCATTTGAGCCCTACGGCTCGGTGTCCCGGCGGCATATCCTCCAGACTCCATGTCTGGTTCTCGGTGATG
>NW_019646510.1:32107-32783 GCF_002806865.2 Cucurbita pepo subsp. pepo
GTCTAGGCTGACACGAGTATTGGGCAGCTGCAGTTACTTGGGCTGAAGTTGAATAGGTTTGGGCCTCGGATATTCATCGTAGATCTTTTGTTTCGGACCGCAGGCGTGTAGGCTGAGGAGGTTTGATTGGGTTGCAGTGTATGAGGAAGCGAAGGCTAAAAGGTTGGTAGTGTATCACTCGTTGGATAACCGACCCAGATCCAACCCGAAGCCCATAGTAATCCGAAGTCTTCCTCCTCGACATTTCGACTTTTGTTTTGGCTCTTCCTCTACTCTCACAGCATCCTCAAGTCTTTTTTGGCAATTTGGAAAAAAATGTTGAGAACTACCTTATTTGAGATTTGAAAGGAAAATTTCATGATAGTGGAGGACACTTGTCGAGACCTTAAAAATTGAAAGAAAATCATGTTTTCCAGGGATCGAACTCACGCAGCGGAGGCCGGATGACCGAATTAGGGAGTGCAACGTATCAAGTAGTGGGCACATGAGCTAGGTGTCACGATCATACTTTTCCAAGGCATGTTGCCTATTGCAGCGTGTCGGATGTCCTAGTCAAGCTTGTGTAAGGACGTGTTGTTGATAGTTGTATGCCCGTCCAAGCCTCTCTTACCTGCTTTCATGTACACCTAGGTCTTTCCTATTTCTGTCGTGTCAATACGGGTGTATATATGACTAT
>NW_019646510.1:38952-40881 GCF_002806865.2 Cucurbita pepo subsp. pepo
AAAAAAAAAAAAAAAAAAAAAAAAAAAAAAAAAAAAACTCCCTTAGTTGCAATGTCAGTCGCAAACAAATTTTCAGATGTATTTCCAGAGGATTTATCAAGAACTCCTCCGTCTCGAGAGGTTTATTTTGAAACAAAGTTGGAACGAGGTACCGACCCTATCTCTAAGTCCTCGTGTCGTATGATGACACTAAACTGAAGAACTCAAGGCATAACTACAAGAACTATTAGATAAAGGATTTATCCAGCCCAACGTATCTCTGTAGGGTACTCCGGTGGTGTTCGTTAAGAAAAAGGACAGCTCGATGCGCTTGTGCATCGATTAGAGAGTTGAATAAGAGAACAGAGAAAAAAATATCCCTTTCCACACATTAAAGACTTATTTGATCAGCTTAGGGAAGCGTTTGTGTTATCTGAGGTAAACCTCCGATCAGGTTACAATCAGATCAAGATAAAAAAGAAAGATGTGCCGAAGACAGCCTTCCGAACCTAATATGGTCATTATGAGTTCGTAGTTATGTCATTTGGACTCACTAATGCCCCTGTTGTATTCATGGGGTTGATGAATCGAGTGTTTAAGGAGTGTCTAGATACATTTGGCATAGTATTCATAGACGACATCCTGGTATACTCTAAGATGGACCAAGAAAATAAGTTGCACCGTAGAAAGGCCCTAACAATTCTGAGGGAGAATAAGTTGTGCGCAAAATTCTATAAATACAAATTTTTGCTACCGAGGTCTCATTTCATGGGTATTTAGTATCTAAGAATGATGTGTCATTAGACCGTACAAAGGTGGAAGCAGTCACTAAATGGGCTCGTCCAACAATTGTTACTGACGTATGTAGTTTTCTGGGTCATGCAAGTTACTACTGACGCTTTGTACAGGATTTTGTCAAGATAGCCTCACTGCTTATGCAAATAACTCAAAAGGGTGTGCTGTTTGTATAGACCAATAATTGAGAGGCAAGTTTTTCAGGATCCGAAAGATAAGCTGGTGACTGCACCAGTACACACGATGTCTGACAGGACAGAAAACTATGTAAATGTCATGAACCGATTTTCAACGCTTCCAAAAATCGAATCGTGACTAAAAAGACGAATCTAAAAACAAATAAAATTAAAAAGAAAATAAAATAGAATATAAAAAATCCGATAAAATTTAAAACAAGAAAAGGAAGTCAAGGACACCAAAATTAAATATAAAATTAAACTCAAATGTTACAAAATGGGAAATATAATTATAAAGACTCCAAATATAGAAACGGACTAATGCTTCAGAACGACACCCCTCTGTGACAGTGCAACTCTCGAACACCTCCCCACCTCGACTGATACCTAAAAAAAAGGGAAACGAGGTGAGTATAAAAATATACTCAATAAGCAACCTACTTGTAGGTTCTTTTTGCATCCTTATCTTAGTAGGTATCAAGGTCTTATCTCTAAGTTCTAGTGAGTGAGAATCACGCTACAACTTTCTTTTCTGTATCTTAGGAGGCTTGCCCATCTTATGCAGTGGAATGATCAGTGTCCTAAGGTGAGGCGCGACCTCAAAAGTAAATCTGAGGTGATCGTATGGCTGGATCTGAATACGTAACTCTGCCTGAACATCATCCGTGGAGGGTAGTTGACAACTCTCCCACGGGACCATACATCCACTAAAATCGGGGGTTGCAATCCCCTGTGTGTTGGTTGTTGGGTTTTATGTTCTAAAACTCATAGTTTGTAAACAAAAACATATTCTATTTTCAATAAAGTTATTATTGATGTTTATTCAATAAAGATTGTTATTGAATAAAGTGAATTTTACGATCATTAATCTAAATCCAATAAACTAAGAACACTCTAACTATAGTATGATTACTTGAACTATATGTAGAGACACAAGAGTGGATCAAGTTCAAGTATATAGTCAAAATGATCTGTAGTA
>NW_019646510.1:41952-43361 GCF_002806865.2 Cucurbita pepo subsp. pepo
TGGTTGCAAATGCCCTAAGTAGGAAGCCAATCCATTCATCGGCGTTAATCACGAGGGAGCCTTGAGTATAGACATTCGAACAAGTTAGAATAATACTGGCAGCAGAAGGAGTTAGAGCACAACTAGCCCAATTGACGATCAAACCCATACTCCGACAAAGAATCATCGATGCTCAACTAGGAGACCTTGGGTTAGGAAAAACACTGAATGAGTTAGTGATAGGACAACTTAGATAATAATAACTCATAATGAAAATGTTTAAAGGAAGGGTTGAAACTGGTTAATGTTTTCTTGGTTGGAGATGTTTGATGTGCGAAGGATGTTAGACGACAAACCAGAATCTGATGGGTGGCAGTTCGACACAAACTTTTAAACCTGTTGAAACCAAAGTAGAATCACAATGTTTATGTTCTTATGAAGATGTTTGTAGAAGTCAAAAGAAATCTCTAGGTTATTATTATCTTCAGGAAAGGCTTTTTGTCTGGACTGTTTTAGACAACTTCACTAATTTCATTATCCTTACAATAGATTAGTTGACATGATGACTTGATTTATGTAACTTATATACTATATACCTTTAACAATTCTTTTTCCGTACAAAAATTTATTTTTTGAACGTGTTTGGCTTAGAAGTAAAGCTGAACCTAGATGAGTTTATTTATCTTAGTCTAAGAAAACTGATATAAAGATCATTTACTTCAACTTATAAAATCAACATCTACTCCTTGCTTAACTCCTAGAGATTACAAACTAACAAAATAAATACTAGTTGCGTAATTCAATAATTATATGAAAAACTCTTTTCTGCGTACAATTTCCAACCCCGAACTTAAAACATTATGCTTATTATTAAGACTCTGAGCTAAACTTTTCATCTAAGAACAAGATGTTTTTGAACATATAAGTCGATTACTGTTCTATTTGAAGAAAACTGATGTCATGACCAGATTGATCATCGCAACCCATCTCGTGCACGATCATAACGACGACCTGATAGATATCACTAAGATCTAAGGGGTGGTCAACAACAAGTCCGATATTAAAATTGAGAAGATGACAGAACTAAATGAAATGAATATGGAAAGAATAATTTGGGACAGTGCTTGGCCTGTACCATAGCCTATTTTATGTGTGGACAAGAAGGTCATTTAAAATAACTCATAATGAAAATGTTTAAAGGAAGGGTTGAAACTAGTTAATGTTTTCTTGGTTGGAGGTGTTTGATGAGCGAAGGATGTTAGACGACAAACCAGAATCT
This sequence comes from Cucurbita pepo subsp. pepo, assembly GCF_002806865.2. Taxonomy (NCBI): domain Eukaryota; kingdom Viridiplantae; phylum Streptophyta; class Magnoliopsida; order Cucurbitales; family Cucurbitaceae; genus Cucurbita; species Cucurbita pepo. Next base: position 43,211 of record NW_019646510.1, read on the forward strand.
GATGGTGGCAGTTCGACACAAACTTTTAAACTTGTTGAAACAAAAGTAGAATCACAATGTTTACGTCTTAACTAATAGGAAAATTCTCTTATGAAGATGTTTGTAGAAGTCAAAAGAAATCTCTAGGTTATTATCTTCTAGAAAGACTTTT
>NW_019646510.1:46742-47488 GCF_002806865.2 Cucurbita pepo subsp. pepo
TAAAACAAGAAAAGAAAGTCAAGGACACCAAAATTAAATATAAAATTAAACTCAAATGTTACAAATGGGAAATATAATTATAAAGACTCCAAATATAGAAACGAACTAACGCTTCGGAACGACACCCCTCTGTGACAGTGCAGCTCTCGAACACCTCCCCACCTCGACTGATACCTAAAAAAAAGGGAACGAGGTGAGTATAAAAATATACTCAGTAAGCAACCTACTTGTAGGTTCTTTTCGCATCCTTATCTTAGTAGGTATCAAGGTTTTATCTCTAGGTTCTAGTGAGTGAGAATCACGTTACAACTCTCTTTTCTGTATCTTAGGAGGCTTGCCCATCTTATGCAGTGGAATGATCAGTGTTCTAAGGTGAGGCGCGACCTCAAAAGTAAATCTGAGGTGATCGTATGGCTGGATCTGAATACGTAACTCTGCCTGAACATCATCCGTGGAGGGTAGTTGACAACCCTCCCACGGGACCATACATCCACTAAAATCGGGGGTTGCAATCCCCTGTGTGTTGGTTGTTGGGTTTTATGTTCTAAAACTCATAGTTTGTAAACAAAAACATATTCTATTTTCAATAAAGTTATTATTGATGTTTATTCAGTAAAGATTGTTATTGAATAAAGTGAATTTTACAATCATTAATCTAAATCCAATAAACTAAGAACACTCTAACTATAGTATGATTACTTGAACTATATGTAGAGACACAAGAGTGGATCAAGTTCAAGTATATA
>NW_019646510.1:49407-51568 GCF_002806865.2 Cucurbita pepo subsp. pepo
GTTTGGTGGTTGGACCACAAACCAAAGGATTAGTGGGACTTAAGGAACAAGAAGTAACTTTAGGGGTAAAACGGTAAATTGACCCAACTCTAGTGATATGAACCAAGAGACATCAATCATACAATATACTCCAATGAAGATGTGAAGAGAATATTGTTGAAATTATCAAAAGATATTTCAATTCATGCCACATCGAAGAAGGATGAAGTTTCATGTTATAAATTTTAGGNTGTTGAAATTATCAAAAGATATTTCAATTCATGCCACATTGAAGAAGGATGAAGTTTCATGTTATAAATTTTAGGTGAATTACAATTTACAATTTAGAATTACAATTTCAATTCTGACCTAAGTCAATCATATCAAACTCTTTTTTCATAGAATATTCAAACTCCAATAATTTTTCATCATCTCCAATAAATAAAAAATCGTCAACATAGATGCTTACAATAAGAACTTTACCTCCCTTTCTCTTGATGTGGAGTGTTTTCTCATTGGATCTGCTTCTGAATCCTTCCTTGATGAGGTAGGATTCTATTAGACTAAGCTAGATTCTATGTGCTTGTTTTAATCTGTAGAGAGCCTTTTGGAGTTTGTACACCATCTCCTCACTTCCGTTTTTCTCATAGCCTTTTGGTTGTTCAATAAAAATATTTTCTTTTAACTCGCCATATAGAAAAGCTGATTTGACATCTAATTTATAGAGTTTCCAACTTTTTTGGGCTGCAAATAAATCATTCTCACAGTATCCATTCTGGCTACGGGTGCATATACTTTCGTATGATAAATTCCATGCTCTTGGGTGTAGTCTTTTACCACCAATCTTGCTTTTTATTTTAATCAACTTCACCAGACTCATTTAGCTTGGTCTTATAAATCAATTTCTCTCCTATTTGCTTTGCTCCTGTCGGTAGAACCACCTAGTTTCATATTTGATTTTATTTCTTTATCCATACCAATCTCCATTTTGGGCTTTTGACAGCTTCTTCAAACTTCACATCATCTGAAATCATCAAAGAATGCCATATTTTCTTCATCCACTTTAGATAAGCCTTTATCGGAATTATAATCGGTTAACCATATAGGTGGATGTTGATTTTTTCCCTCCCTTATTATCAAATTTGGTGCAACAACTACTAGAAAATTGTTTTCAGAAACTGGTTCAATTGTTTCAGCAACAAGTTTGGTTGGTTCTTTCGTGATATCTCCTTCTTCATTTTTAGCAACTGGTTCAGTTTTTTCAGCAATCGATTCAGTCGTTTTCTCGGTGTTTTCTCTTTCTTCAGCTATTCTCACCCATTTCAATATTTTCCCCAGTCCAATTTTGTTTCACCTTCTTTTTTTTTAATCACATTCACGATCTTCCTCAAAAGCTACATTATAACTTACTATAATTTTATTTGTAGCTGGATCAAACATACTATAACCTTTGGATTCGTTGCTGACTCCAATTAAAGCACATATTACACTTTTATCTTCAAGTTTACTTCTCTTGGCATCTGGAATATGAACATGTTCCACACATCCAAAAACTCTAAAAAAATCTAGGGATGGTTTCTCTCCATTCCAAGCCTCTTTTGGTGTCATGTCTTTTACGGTAAGAGTAGGTGATCGATTCAAAATGTGTGAATCGTCCACCTGGCTGCTTCAAGCCATAAATTTTTAGACACTTTCTTCTCTATCACCATAGCTCTTACCAAGTTAATCAGGGTGTGATTTTTGCGTTTGGCCACTCCATTTTTCTGTGTGGTAGAGGTCGTGGTCAATTGTCTCTTCACTCCATGCTGTTTGCAAAAATCATTGAATTTTGCAGAGTTGAATTCTCCAACTCTATCTGTCCTTAAACATTTTAATAGGCATTCCAATTTTCTTTTCCACCATTATTTTGAAACATTTGAAATGATAAAATGTTTCTGATTTTTCTACGAAAAAATAACTCCATGCCATCCTTGAAAAATCATCTATAGAGCACAATAGATACATTTTTTGGCTACTTAAAGATGGTGAAACTGGACTACATAGAATTTTTCAGTTGCTATCTATTTACCCAGTTTTGGAAACGGAGTCCGATGTTGCTTGCCTTTCATACATGCCTCACAAGTGGTGTTTGGAGCTACAATTTGCAGCAAGCCTTTCACCATATTTTTGTGTTTCAAGGTGC
>NW_019646510.1:54519-56227 GCF_002806865.2 Cucurbita pepo subsp. pepo
CATATGAGCCATTAACAACATTTCATCCTCTTCTTCAAGCTCTGCATAATTCAATTCCTTATTCATCTTTGGACATTCATATTTAAAATGACCTAAGTCATGACACCTATAACATTCAACCGTTGTTTTTTTGAAAGTTAATCTTCCTCTTCCGCATCCTCTACCCCCGTAAGTTCCTCTTCCTCTGTTACTTATTTTCGTTTGATCTTTAACTTTTAGAACTTGCTCCTCTCCATTAATGCTGGATCTTCGAATTTTTTGTTTGTGTCAAATTTTTAATTTATTTATAGACATATTATCAGTATCTTCGGATTCCTCAATGGATACTACAACATAAGTAAATTTTTCAATCAGGGTAAGCATAATTTTTTCTATAATTTCTTGTCTTGCATATCTTCTCCATTGATTCTCATCTTGTTGGAGATAATCGTCATTCTTGTGATATTTTCATCATTCCTCATCTCTAAGATCTCAAATTCTCTCCTNTCTGTGATACTTTCATCATTCCTCATCTCTAAGATCTCAAATTCTCTCCTTTATGCATTAAGAAGAGATTTCTTCACTTTTTGGTTTCCACCAAACTTTTGCTTCATTGAGTCCCAGACAACCATGACTGTGCGACGATCCAAGATTTGTTCAAAGATAGTATGATCAATTGTGTGGAAGAGGTAATGCTTTACTTGGTGATCTTTGAGTCTAGTATCATCAAGGTCGCCCTTTTGTGCTCCATTGGTTATGAGAAACCAATCTCTACCACACTCCATAGATCCTTTGCTCCAAATTTTCCATCACCTGACTCCAGTGATCATAGTGAACATGGAAGTGAGGGATCTTCATTAAAATTTTGTCTTCACTCACACTTTCCGTATTTGATCACTCAAAATATTGCTACTCTACAAAGACTAGTGGTGACTCTGATACAAATTGAAAAGTTTTGACGAATTACTAAGCTAGAAACATAAATAATTGTAGTTTTAAGTGATGATATTATTAATACTGAACTTGGTTTTTATAGAATTACGAATAAGAAGAGAAGTAGAAACTAACCACAAATATTGTCAAATAGTAAAAATAAATGACTAAAAATGAACTATCCCAAAAGAAACGATCTTGATTTAACTGTATTTGACATAATCAANCATAAATGACTAAAAATTATCTATCCCAAAAGAAACGATCTTGATTTAACTGTATTTGACATAATCAAATTCTTCTAACAACGGCTTCTTCGTGCATGTTGGCTCATATTCTTTGCTTATGAAACTGTCTTAAGAGAACCAATAATAATAATGTTGAGTTATGGAGTCTGCTCCCTGTATTTATTGCTTGGTCAACGGCTATATCCGGTAAAGCTATATTTGGTAANACTAAAAATGAACTATCCCAAAAGAAACGATCTTGATTTAACTGTATTTGACATAATCAAATTCTTCTAACAACGGCTTCTTCGTGCATGTTGGCTCATATTCTTTGCTTATGAAACTGTCTTAAGAGAACCAATAATAATAATGTTGAGTTATGGAGTCTGCTCCCTGTATTTATTGCTTGGTCAACGGCTATATCCGGTAAAGCTATATTTGGTAAAGCCATGGTAAAGCTACATCCGGTAAAGCTATATATGGTAAATAGCTATATATAGTAGATGGTTAAATCTAGTAAAGCTATATTTAGTAGACTGAACCATATATATATCCCGTCCAGTAAAGCT
>NW_019646510.1:57574-64806 GCF_002806865.2 Cucurbita pepo subsp. pepo
GAAACTATGCCACCCCCAACTCAGCAACTTCTTAGGCAACATTAGACCCCACAACTACCCTAATGGGACCGTTACAAGCAGTTATGCTAATGATGGTAACCACATAATATTGGATTTGACCCACGATTGAAATATGTCAAAATAAGTAAACGAGGCAAAGGAAAAACTTGAGGGGCGAGAGCTTTTGGAACAAAGTAATCTTAAGCACTTGCCTTTTCAATTCTCTTTTGTTGTTGTGCTGTTGTGAAAAAAAGCATACTTCTCATTAGTATTTATATTGGGGAAATAACCAACTTGTTTCCTAAACTTTCTACTAAGCAATCAACCACTAAAAATCTTCCTAATAAGCATAAGGGTTGGTCCACAACCACAAAACTTGGTANAGCATACTTCTCATTAGTGTTTATATTAGAGAAATCACCAACTTGTTTCCTAAACTTTCTACTAAGCAATCAACCACTAAAAATCTTCCTAATAAGCATAAGGGTTGGTCCACAACCACAAAACTTGGTATACAATTTGGCAAGTGCTACCATTTCTCCTACAATAGATCCAAAAGTTGGTAACTTTTTTTACTAAGTCTATTAACAATTCTCTTGAGGTTACTCCATAAGCTAGTAACTTGTTCTACTAAGACTATTAACAATTCTCCTAAAGTTAGTATATAAGTTAGTAACTTATTCTACTAGCTCAAGTTTATTAGCTCACAATCCCCTTGGTAAACTTAATTTTGTTCGAGATTCTTCACTCCCAGCAATTCTCGCATCTCTGCAAACTTAACCCATGCAAGGGCCTTGGTTAGAATATCTGCACGTTGCTCTCTAGTGCATACGAACTCCAAAATGATTTTTCTCTTCTCAACACACTCATAGATGAAGTGGAAGCAAGTGTAATTCTGTTAGTTGCGTCCGTCAATACTAGATTCTTCATGAGTGCAATTGCAGATTTGTTGTCGATGTAGAGATTTACCGGCTTCAGTTCACTTCTAGTCACTTCTCTCAACAAATTTCTTAGCCACAATACTTGACACGACGCCGTGGTTGCTTCCATGAACTCGAACTCATAAGAATATTATGACATAGTTCATTGATTTAGAGATTGCCAAGAGATCAAATTTTTGTTGAGATAAAACATCATTCCTGCTGTGCATTTCCTATCGTCAATGTCTCTAGCTAAATCACTATCGGTAAAACTGACTAGTTCTTTAGGACCTTTCCCTCTTTGATACTTCAACCCGTAGCTTGTGGTTCCATTCACATAGCGGAGAATGTGCTTAATCGCTTGATGATGCATCATCGTGGGCCTTTTCATGTACCTACTCATTATTCCAATAGCATATGAAAGGTCCAGACGAGTATGAGTAAAGTACCTTAGCCTTCGGATGACACACCTATACTCAGTGGAATTCACCAAGTTTCCTTTATCATCTTTCAAGAGTTCTAACATGGAATACTTGGTCGGGTTGCACTCCTCCATCTTAAATTGCTGCGACAACTTCTTAGCATAGGCCAATTACTGTAGCATGATGCAATCTTTCCTTTAGTCTACTTCAATACCGAGATATTACGTGAGCAACTCAAGATCAATCATCTCAAATTATTTCATCATTTGCTACTTGAACTCTTTGGCACCTTCCACACTTGTACTAGTGACAATCAAGTGATCAACGTACATGCCAACAATGAGCGTTTAAGTCCCATTGTTTCTTGTATACAATGCTTGTTCTTGCAAGCACTTCATTTAGTTTAGAATCTTCAAGCTCTTGTCTAGACGGCCTTTGACAACTTGTAAAGTTTGTGCTCTTCGGACTTTATGATGGACTCTTTATGTTGGGCAACATACACGTCTTCTTGGAGGTCACAATTTAGGAATGATGATTTGACGTCCAAGTGATGACCTCGCACCCGTGTTGAACTGCTAGGGAAAGAATCTACCTTATAGTGTCCAGTCTAACCACAATCGCAAAAACCTGCTTCAAATTAACTTCTTGTCGTTGCACGTATCCCTTCACCGCGAGTCTTCCTTTATTCTTGATGACATTTCCTTCACTAGTCTTCTTCAACTTAAACACCCACTTTAAACTGACAGGCTTTTGTCCGGACGGTAAGTTAGTTAATGCCAACGTCTTGTTCTTCTCAATGGATTCAAGCTCTTTTTGCATGGCCTCCTGCCACATCGTCTCAGTTGCTTCCTCGCAGTAGGTTGTCGGCTCCTCGGTCGCGAGAAACATTAACTCATCAGGATCCAATTCTTCTTCAAGTGTATCCGCATAAATTTCTGTAAGAGAATCAAACTTCTTTGGTTCATCCTCTGTTATGGATTCTCCTGTACTCTTGCTTGAGCTTTCTTATTCTGGAGAGTCCATCATGCCTTTCGGTGTGATTTGTGATGACATGTGTGGACTTGTTGTGTTAGATAAATCCCTGTTTTAGGTTAAAAGTCATTCCTAATTTTTAGTTGCTATTTATTAGTTAAAGCCGCACAATTGAAGTTAGTGGAATATCCACATCGAGTGGATTGGCTTTAATTAAGTCGTCACTCCTTTCTATTTTTAGGATATACTTGTTATTTAAGTATCCCAATTGAATAAGAAATAAAATCATCAGGTCTTCAGCGCAGAATCTGAAATACTGTCTCTCGATTTGTTTTTCCGTTATTTTCTTCTTCCAAGATTTTCGTTCGGCTTTTTTCCTCGTCAACGATTTTCTCCGATTTGCTCAGTCAAAACCAACAAGGGGTATCAGAGCCTAGTTTAATCCACCGGTGGTATATCATTGCGGAGGAGCTAACTTTATCAAAAGCCAAGCTGAATAGCCCAATTGGTTAGAATATCGACCTAACAATGCTAGCGTCTCTCTCCACCAAGCGCACCGCGCAATCGGCCTGAGAGGGGATCAAATTCCGTCGGGTTGGTGTGCAGGGAGTACGGGAGTCCAACATCGAGCAGATGTGAAATGAGCTCTCAGAGATCAACTTTAAGGACGTAAAATTCGTCGATCATTTTTCAATGCGGATCACGAGTTTCACTAACAACATCACCACTCTTGGTGGGAGCATCAGCGAGATAGAAATCGTGAAGAAGATGCTGCAGGTCGCCCCTGATCACCAAATTCAAGATGAATAACGCTAAACCCAAGACTACCCCCTTGTCCAAATTCAAGTAGAATTCACATAGTTGACACATTCAAACAAATAAGTACTTTACATTAATAAAATTCATGTAACACACCATCTTTAAATTTTGTCAATCTTTAGGGGTGATCTAACAAATTTAACAGTTTTATGAACAGTCAAAATGAAGTCATGCATTTTTTTCAGCCCCTCGATTACAATCAAGTTAATTTTGTGAGGACAACACCACATGTGTAGTACTTCTCCATCTAAGATATGTGAATTTCAGATTTTAATCCTTTTCATAGTATACAAAATAGTCACATCATTGAAACTTGCATTATCAACTGTGATAGAAAAAATCTTATCAATTCCCCATTTCATGAAACAAATCTCAATGATTGTTCAAATAGTCTCTCCCTCATGGTTTGTAATCGATAAAGTTTACAATTCTTTTATACAAATTCCATCCTGAATCAATAAAGTGTCTAGTGGCTAACATGTCTAATTCTTTTTTTCATCTTGATAAAGTTGAAATATATCTCTTAATGGAGGGTCAAAGTTAGGACATACAATACTGCAAATGTAATAGTTCGGTTTGAGAAAAAAATTCAAACCTCGAAATTGCAAGATTTTTTGCAGAGCGAGATTTTTGCCCCTAATCAACCATCCATAAACCGTAAACCCATTAAAAACTTCCACCCTGACGTAATCTCTCATCAATATACCCTCATTCAAAATTCTATCTACACAGTGAAAGTTAAAGATATACGAATTGAGAGAGAGGAAGAACAAGGAAGAGGGAGAATCCAAGAGAGAGAACAAAAAAAAGGGAGGATACTAACGATATTCTCAAAGACGATGGCCTGATGGTGAGGAGTGTCAAGTTCGAGAGAGTTGTTGCCACCGTGATGGATGAGTGACAGGGACAAAAAATTGAATAGGAACTAGAAACAGACGCTGGAATCAAGTGTAGAAGAAGGATCCGCGAGCTTGTATTCAGACTCAGGTAGGACCCGCTTGCGATTCGAAACAACCCATAAATGGAAAGCACAAGGCCCCATAGCCCAACCCTTTCGCTGCCCAGACAAAATGTGTAAAGCTCAGCCAGCATCAAACTTGTGACCCGCACCTTGAACTGGTGACCCAAGCCCCTCGACTCCAACGTGCCTGGCACGTGTTGTGCTTACTGCATGTCTCCTCTCGACTCGACATTCTAGCTTCTCTCAGCTCAACTTTTCCACCTAGAGGACAAGGAAGAGGGCGTAGGGGCCAACCCCTATTAGTGGTAGAGGAAGGGGTAGAAGAGGAAGAGGTGTAGTACATAAGGAATCAGTGAATCGACTGAACGAAACTATGCCACCCCCAACTCAGCAACTTCTTAGGCAACATTAGACCCCACAACTACCCTAATGGGACCGTTACAAGCAGTTATGCTAATGATGGTAACCACATAATATTGGATTTGACCCACGATTGAAATATGTCAAAATAAGTAAACGAGGAAAAGGAAAAACTTGAGGGGCGAGAGCTTTTGGAACAAAGTAATCTTAAGCACTTGCCTTTTCAATTCTCTTTTGTTGTTGTGCTGTTGTGAAAAAAAGCATACTTCTCATTAGTATTTATATTGGGGAAATAACCAACTTGTTTCCTAAACTTTCTACTAAGCAATCAACCACTAAAAATCTTCCTAATAAGCATAAGGGTTGGTCCACAACCACAAAACTTGGTATACAATTTGGCAAGTGCTACCATTTCTCCTACAATAGCTCCAAAAGTTGGTAACTTTTTTTACTAAGTCTATTAACAATTCTCTTGAGGTTACTCCATAAGCTAGTAACTTGTTCTACTAAGACTATTAACAATTCTTCTAAAGTTACTATATAAGTTAGTAACTTATTCTACTAGCTCAAGTTTATTAGCTCACAATCCCCTTGGTAAACTTAATTTTGTTCGAGATTCTTCACCCCCAGCAATTCTCGCATCTCTGCAAACTTAACCCATGCAAGGGCCTTGGTTAGAATATCTGCACGTTGCTCTCTAGTGCATACGAACTCCAAAATGATTTTTCTCTTCTCAACACACTCATAGATGAAGTGGAAGCAAGTGTAATTCTGTTAGTTGCATCCGTCAATACTAGATTCTGTTAGGCTATGGAGCCTGATACTTATTTATAGCTTGGTCAACGGTTATATCCGGTAAAGCTATATTTAGTAAAGCTATATATGGTAAAGCTATATATGGTAAAGCTATATCCGATAAAGCTATATATGGTAAATCTATATATAGTAGATGGCTAAATCTGGTAAAGCTATATATAGTAAACTATACCATATATATATCTGGTCTGGTAGAGCTTTGAAAATGTACTTTCCTATTCTCTGTACTCTCTCTTGTTGTACATACCTGAAGTCATCAATACAAAATCTTTTTAGCCAGAGTTCTCCTTGCAACTTTTCTCTATCCCATTCTTTGTGTTCATCTAGATCGAGCGTGTGCGTTGTTGTGCAATCCTAACAACTGGTATCAGAGCTAACGACTGATATCGATCCTAACAACTGGTATTAGAGCCAGGCGGAAGTCAGAGCCAGGCGGAAGTCAAAGCCAGGTGGAAGTCAGAGCCAGGCGGAGTCAGAGCCAGGCGGAGTTAGAGCCAGGCGGAGTCAGAGCCAGGCGGAGTCAGAGCTAGGCGGAAGTCAGAGCCAGATGGAAGTCAGAGCCAGGCGGAAGTCAGAGCCAGGCGGAAATCAGTGCCAGGCGGAAATCAGAGCCAGGCGGAGTCAGAGCCAGGCGAAGTCAGAGCTAGGCGGAGTTAGAGCTAGGCGTAAGTGAAAGCCAGGCGAAAGTCAGAGCCAGGCGGAACGAAATTCACCACGATCTGTGAAGCTGTTAAGTTCAAAGATTGGAACTGAGAAGTTCGATGGATCCGATTTCGGTTTCTGGAAGATGCAGATTGAAGATTATCTGTACCAGAAAGATCTTCATGAACCTCTGTTGGGGGTGAAGCCGGATNATGATGCAATCTTTCCTTTAGTCTACTTCAATACCGAGATATTACGTGAGCAACTCAAGATCAATCATCTCAAATTATTTCATCATTTGCTACTTGAACTCTTTGGCACCTTCCACACTTGTACTAGTGACAATCAAGTGATCAACGTACATGCCAACAATGAGCGTTTAAGTCCCATTGTTTCTTGTATACAATGCTTGTTCTTGCAAGCACTTCATTTAGTTTAGAATCTTCAAGCTCTTGTCTAGACGGCCTTTGACAACTTGTAAAGTTTGTGCTCTTCGGACTTTATGATGGACTCTTTATGTTGGGCAACATACACGTCTTCTTGGAGGTCACAATTTAGGAATGATGATTTGACGTCCAAGTGATGACCTCGCACCCATGTTGAACTGCTAGGGAAAGAATCTACCTTATAGTGTCCAGTCTAACCACAATCGCAAAAACCTGCTTCAAATTAACTTCTTGTCGTTGCACGTATCCCTTCACCGCGAGTCTTCCTTTATTCTTGATGACATTTCCTTCACTAGTCTTCTTCAACTTAAACACCCACTTTAAACTGACAGGCTTTTGTCCGGACGGTAAGTTAGTTAATGCCAACGTCTTGTTCTTCTCAATGGATTCAAGCTCTTTTTGCATGGCCTCCTGCCACATCGTCTCAGTTGCTTCCTCGCAGTAGGTTGTCGGCTCCTCGGTCGCAAGAAACATTAACTCATCAGGATCCAATTCTTCTTCAAGTGTATCCGCATAAATTTCTGTAAGAGAATCAAACTTCTTTGGTTCATCCTCTGTTATGGATTCTCCTGTACTCTTGCTTGAGCTTTCTTATTCTGGAGAGTCCATCATGCCTTTCGGTGTGATTTGTGATGACATGTGTGGACTTGTTGTGTTAGATAAATCCCTGTTTTAGGTTAAAAGTCATTCCTAATTTTTAGTTGCTATTTATTAGTTAAAGCCGCACAATTGAAGTTAGTGGAATATCCACATCGAGTGGATTGGCTTTAATTAAGTCGTCACTCCTTTCTATTTTTAGGATATACTTGTTATTTAAGTATCCCAATTGAATAAGAAATAAAATCATCAGGTCTTCAGCGCAGAATCTGAAATA
>NW_019646510.1:65635-68545 GCF_002806865.2 Cucurbita pepo subsp. pepo
AAACTTCTTTGGTTCATCCTCTGTTATGGATTCTCCTGTACTCTTGCTTGAGCTTTCTTATTCTGGAGAGTCCATCATGCCTTTCGGTGTGATTGGTGATGACATGTGTGGACTTGTTGTGTTAGATAAATCCCTGTTTTAGGTTAAAAGTCATGCCTAATTTTTAGTTGCTATTTATTAGTTAAAGCCGCACAATTGAAGTTAGTGGAATATCCACATCGAGTGGATTGGCTTTAATTAAGTCGTCACTCCTTTCTATTTTTAGGATATACTTGTTATTTTAATATCCCAATTGAATAAGAAATAAAATCATCAAGTCTTCAGCGCAGAATCTGAAATACTGTCTCTCGATTTATNATATACTTGTTATTTAAGTATCCCAATTGAATAAGAAATAAAATCATCAGGTCTTCAGCGCAGAATCTGAAATATTGTCTCTCGATTTGTTTATCCATTATTTTCTTCTTCCAAGAATTTCGTTCGGCTTTTTTCCTCGTCAACGATTTCCTCCGATTTGCTCAGTCAAAACAAACAAGGGGTATCAGAGCCTAGTTTAATCCATCGGTGGTATATCATTGCGGAGGAGCTAACTTTACAAAAGCCAAGCTGAATAGCCCAATTGGTTAGAATATCGACCTAACAATGCTGGCGTCTCTCTCCACCAAGTGCACCGCGCAATCGGCCTGAGAGGGGATCAAATCCCGTCGGATTGGTGTGAAGGAAGTGCGGGAGTCCAACATCGAGCAGCTGCGAAATGAGCTCTCAGAGATCAACTTTAAGGACGTAAAATCCATCGATCATTTTTCAATGCGGATCACGAGTCTCACTAATAGCATCACCACTCTTGGTGGGAGCATCAGCGAGACAGAAATTGTGACGAAGATGCTGTAGGTCGCCCCTGATCACCTCGAACAAGTCACAATTTTGATCGAGACATTACTTGACGTGAATGACCTAAAAGTGAAAGAGGCGACCGGAAGACTGTGCAACGTCGAGCAAGGGAAGAAGAATGTCGCTTCCGTTGTCGACAAGTAGGGTCGTCTATTCCTCACTGAGGGGGAATGGCTTGCACGTCTGAAGCTCCACGACAACTCCGGCGAGAGCAATGGGTCCTCTAGTGGAAAAGGTGGTAAGAAGTCATGGAAATCTCAGGGGCACACGTACAGGAAAGAAAATGATCAAAAGTAGTCGACTGATAGCGGGCCGATCCAGTGCTCAAACTATGGGTAGGAAGGCCACCAGAGCAAGAGTTGCTGGAGCAAGCTCAGGAACTTGGAGAAGGCCCATGTGGCCCAATTCAAGGAGGAAGAGTCGGCTCTTTTCATGGTAAGCGCATCGGTCCTATATGACATCCCCGACGTCCCTAATTTCGATTCAAAACCCAGAGAAGTAACTGACAACGTAACTACTATGGTGAGCGTCGTCGGAGAGGGGTAGATAGATCTCGCAAAAGGAGGAGAAAGTGTTCGCTCATATCGGCGATTTGTCATCGACATCGGGGGCAACAAACCATATGATTGGGGCCAGGTCTACATTCTCCGAGCTTGACTAAGAGATTTGCAGGATGGTGAAATTCAGCAATGGCTCTGTCGTCGAGATCGAAGGGTGCGACACCATCCTGTTCGTCGGCAAGGGAGGAGAGCATCGCAAGCTGTCCAACATCTACTTCATTCCGAGGCTTAAGGTTAACCTTGCAAGCCTTGGTCAACTCGATGAGGGCTGGCTGCCACATTTTCATCGAGCGCGGACTACTCAAAATCTACGATGATCGACGACGGCTACTCAAGCACGTTCGACAAGGCAAACTGCCTCTACATCTTGGAGTTGGAGATAGAGCAACCGATCAGCATCTCGGCTAGGACCAAAGAAGTAACTTGGAGGTGGCACGCAATGTACGAGCACCTAAACTTTCTGACTCTACAAAAACTACACAAGGAGGAGATGGTGCACGATTTGCTGGAAATCAAAGGCGTGAACAGGTTGTGCGACGGGTGTCTCATTGGCAAGCAGGGGTGCACTGCCTTTCCATTTTAGACATCCTACCGCACCGGTGAGCCGTTGGAGCTCGTACACAGCCATATCTACAGGCCCATCAAGCCGGTGACCCCAGGCGGCAAGACCCTCTTCCTCTTGCTGGTCAATGACAAAAGGCGCTTCATGTGGCTGATCCTGCTGCAGGTGAAAAGTGAGGCAGGAGAGGCGATGATAAGGTAACCCTAATCCTCAGCCCAACGATCATAGCTTTTGTTGAAGCAAGAACCCTTGAATCAAAGTAATTAACACCTCCTTATACAAAATTCGGATCAACTAAGAGATAAGGCTAGAATTAGATTACCTCTTACGATCGAAGATCTAGAAGTAAGATTTGGAAACCTTGTTCTAAATTGAGTCACTCTACAATCGAACTTGATCAAGGCTTGATTGAATAACTTGGATGCAATTCTACCACAAGAATTGCTTGAAACTTAGATATGGCAAATATGATGCTCGTATTTCTAAGGAAAACGTCTCAATTTGAGATCTGAATTATATTCATCCACCAATCTGATTTTTACATAACATATTGTGGGAATTTATAGTCTCCTGACAAAAGACGTTTGTGGTCGGGATTTATTCCTAATCCCCTTTCATCTCCACAAAAGACGAAGTCAAATTGACCATTTGACCCTTACATATTTTATGAAATTAAAAATAATACTTTTCAACAAATGTTGATGTGCTTGAATGGCTAAAGTCACAGTTTGAAATCAATTGAGCTCTCCTCTAAAATTTTGTTGTTACCATATTTTAATCTTCATAGCATTTTTAAATCTTCTTAACAATAGGTCCATTTGGAACATCGTGATTCTTATCATCTTCCCCCTCTTCGAAAGGATTCGAATCATCACCTCCTTGACGAATCAGAAAAAA
>NW_019646510.1:74431-78377 GCF_002806865.2 Cucurbita pepo subsp. pepo
AGGAGTTCATGGTTAGCTCAGGATTAAAACCGAGTTACCTAGGTTATCGAATGAAAAGAAAATCAGTCTCAACAGTAAACGACATTATAAAGTGAGAGTGGTTTTCTTCATGGTCCGATCTTATGCAATACTCATTGCATAGGACGCCCCCACTCACATGTCTCCACATGTACAATTTCGTGATCACATTGTTTATATCATATACAAAAGTGGGCCGCATCCATAGTGTCCCCAGAATAAGGTATTCAGCCTTATCCTTATACTATAGATCATTTTGACTATATACTTGAACTTGATCCACTCTTATGTCTCTACATATAGTTCAAGTAATCATATTATAGCCAGATTGTTCTTAGTTTATTGGATTTAGATTAATGATCGTAAAGTTCACTTTATTCAATAACAATCTTTACTGAATAAACAACAATAATAAGTTTATTGAAAATAGAATATGTTTTTGTTTACAAACTATGAGTTTTAGGACATAAAACCCAACACATACATGAAGGTCGTGCGTCCCCACCTCACCAAGCTCGTCCAAGGGGGCTGAAGGTCGTCTTCATAGGCTATGAACCTAGGAGCAAGGCGTACAAGCTCTATGATCCTGTGGGGGAGGGGGGGCGAGCTCACATGTCGCACGATGTTGTCTTCGACGAGAGCACCTTCTAGCAGTGGAATGACGTGACTGAGGGAGACCAAAACCCAAATACATTCACAATGGAGTACCTCGTCACTGAGTCGAGAGAAGGAGAAGCGCAGCATCGAGAACCATCACCGTCACTAGCAGCTGCACCGGGCACGCCTATGCCAACCCCAACCTCAACTCCGGTTGCGCCCCCTTATTGAAAAAACGTTACATGTTATTTTTTAGTTAATTTTATTGTGTTAATTTTAGTGGGTTTTAAATTCAAAAGTCAATCCTACAGGAAAATGCCAAAGTGTTGAAAAAGAGAGGCCAAATTTATCTTTGGAAATAGTGGGTTTTATGGGTTAGGAAACAGTGGCATTCTGATGGCTAGATTTAGTTTTAGAAGAGCTTATAAATATGTCGTACTTTCTATTGTGAAGGGTAGAGAAAAAAAGGAAAAGAAATAGAGAAGTAATAGAAGAAGGTTTTTCAGATAAAATAGAGTGTTCTTTGTCTCCTTCTATCATTAGTGTGTGTGAGTTTTTTTTCACAAATTTGTGAGTTTTCTTTGACAAATTTGTATCAGAGCCAATGGCGAATGTGACAGGCCAAATGCTGCTACCACGACTAACGAAGACAAACTACGAGAATTGGAACATTGAAATGAAAGCTCTTCTCGATTCTCAAGATTCATGGGAGGTGGTCGAAGAAGGTTTCGAAGAACCAAAAGATACCACGAGTTATACAGCGGCACAAAACAAGGCGTTAAAAGA
Organism: Cucurbita pepo subsp. pepo; assembly: GCF_002806865.2. Taxonomy (NCBI): domain Eukaryota; kingdom Viridiplantae; phylum Streptophyta; class Magnoliopsida; order Cucurbitales; family Cucurbitaceae; genus Cucurbita; species Cucurbita pepo. The sequence continues at coordinate 75,833 of NW_019646510.1, forward strand.
GTTGCGATCAAAGGATAAGGCGGCGCTATACATGTTGTTCCTAGCCGTTGACGAGTCAGGCTTTGAGAAGATTGCCAGTACAACTAAGAAGATTGGGACACTTTAGGAAAAGTGTTCAAAGGAACTGACCGAGTCAAGAAAGTGTGTCTCCAAACTCTTCGTGGCGAGTTGGAAAGCATGAAGATGAAGGAGTCAGAAAGTGTATACGACTACATCACGCGTGTATAGACTGTGTTAATCTAACTTGATATGAACCAAGAGACATCAATCATACAACATACTTCAACGATGATGTGAAGAAAATATTGTTGAAATTATCAAAAGTTATTTCAATTCATGCCCTATTGAAGAAAAATGAAATGTCATGTTATAAATTTTGGGTAGATTACCATTTAGGGTAATTTCGAATTATTGTATTTCATTAATATATTTTAAGACTTTTTATTTACTTTAGGTTACAATTACACATTGGTTAATTATGGCCATTAAGTATGAATGTTACCACTTTTGGAATGCCTTNCAGATAATATAGAGTGTTCTTTGTCTCCTTCTATCATCAGTGTGTGTGAGTTTTTTTTCACAAATTTGTGAGTTTTCTTTGACAAATTTGTATCAGAGCCAATGGCGAATGTGACAGGTCAAATGCCGCTACCACGACTAACGAAGACAAACTATGAGAATTGGAGCATTCAAATGAAAGCTCTTCTTGGTTCTTAAGATTNGCTTGTGGAGTGATTCGAATCTCGAACAATATTCTTGCCTTGAGATATTCAATCAATAAGATAATCTAAATCTTACTCTCCTTGTAGTGATTCCTTATTTTATCATAACTCAACCGAAATGGAGAAATGTTAGAGTAATGTTGTATGTGCAATAAAAGGATCTAGCGACGTTCGCTTGTGGAGTTATTTTACCTTGAGGTCATTAACCAACAACTTTGAGAATGTTGTATGTGCAATAGAAGAGTCAAAGGATCTAGCGACGTTCACTGATATGAATTCAACTACTGACCCTTTGCATGTACCCGAAGGACCAATTACAAGAAGAAAGGCTAAGAAGATGCAAGAGACCTATACATTGCATCTTCAAAGACTAGCTAGTGTACAAGTTGAAACAAAAACTTTTGAGCCCAAAAATCTTTATAGCATTAGCATGTCAAATCAAGAAAATAATGGAGTGGCTCACATTGGAAAGTGATTAGAAGACTTTGCTTTCGGTAGTTGAACTACCAATTAAGACAATTTATGTTTGCCTTATTTTCTTCAGTTTCTATTTACAAGCTTTTATTGGTAGTTGTAATTTGTAGTTAGTATAGATGAACTTCATTAACTTTGGGTTATCTTGTTGGCCTATTTAAAGCCATGTAATATTCATGCTTAAGGATCACTGTGAAATACAACAAAAACCTTTGTGTTTTCTTAATATCTTTTTAGTGTTATTCTTTTTTAAACCTTGCTTTAGGTTTGATGTTTAAACCAATTCATTGAATTAGTTTTGATCAAGCTAATTCTGGAGTGTCACGACCCATTATTTTACTACGGACCTGACAAATGACAACACACAAATGCACAAAGTGATTTAAATATGAAATAGAAAAAAAAATCCTTAAATTCCAATAAAATTTTTGAAGGACAAACAAACAGAACACTTGACAGTTTGGAAATAAATTTCGAAAGATTGCAATACAAAATAAAGTCTGGACTGACGCCCCGGGACAACCCATTCCTCTGTAACAATCCCCGTCTCCATCATGCCCGCCCTTGACCGACATCTCGAGCTCTTGAAAAAGGAAAACATAGAAAGGATGAGTATAAAAATTATACTCAGTAAGCCACCTACTTGTAGGCTCTCTTTGCATTCTAACTTAATAGGTTCCCACAGTTTCCTAATTTGGATCTAGGACATCTGGTTCTAATCTTAGTCCCTTGGAGCTTGCCCCTTGGATTTCACCGGTTCATCGTCCTTTCATTAGACACCTAGAGGTTCCTTACGCCAAGCTAATGTGGTCGATATCTCTCTATGAGGTGCTACCTCTACATGGCTATCTAGGACTACATGATATCTAGCCTAGGCGTGTGCTGAATACCCATAAGCCCATAGAGTTCTCCTATGGGGGGCAGACCTAACCCGTTTCCATGCAGCTAATGGGCTTTATGTCATGGGGACACATTTCCCATGCAAAATGGTTAAGAACAGTAAGGATCGATTAGGGACCCTTGGTCCTCCCACGAAGCTATAGATACCGTTCTCAAACTAGCAATCTATGAACACTTCTGAGGTACCTTGTTGCCGTGGTAATCCGCTAAGTTCCTATGGGAACGTTAAATCTAGCTAGAGAGACATATCGCTCCTAACAGTAATTCCCTAAGCTTATCATAGAAATGGGCCCTAGCAATTAACAGAGTATGCATGTAACCGTCTTCTAACATCATAATATATAATTCATGCAAAATAGGCATGCCGGCTTAACGGGGTGATGGCCTCCATCAAGCACCCAGAACATGAAGTTCGCGCTCAATGGGGCGAATTCATCCATCAAGCACCC
>NW_019646510.1:80370-84643 GCF_002806865.2 Cucurbita pepo subsp. pepo
AGAGTTCTCCTTGCAATTTTCTCTATCCTGTTCTTTGTGTTCATCTAGATCAAGCGTGTGCGTTGTTGTGCGATCCTAACACTTATCATTCACGATCGATGAGCTCGCCTGTTCTCTGGAGGCACACGAGCAACGTAAGAAGAAGAAGGAGGAAATACTCGATCAAGACTTCAAACCAAGGCGTCAATCAAAGATGAAAGGCATTCTACTCCCAAAATTTTCAAGGTAGAGGTCGTGGTCGAGGAAATCGTGGAAATGGTCGCGGTGGTCAAGGCAGTAGTCATGAAGGATACTATAAGGAGAAGGGACACTCGAGCCAAGCAAATTGGCGTTGAAGAGGACGTAGTCGAGGAAGAGGCGACCGATCAATTTATTCCAACATTCAGTTCTACAAACGTCACAAATTTGGTCACTATACGAATGATTATAACTCCGAAAAATGTTACAATTGGGGTAGAGTGGGGCATTTTGCAAAAGATTTTCGAGCCGATGAAAAGGTGGAAGAAACAATCAACCTAGCCTTTGATGACTCACAAACGAAGGTCTTCTCTTGATGGCTCAAAATGAAGATCTGAAAGCGAGAGAACACGACGGTGCGAAAGATGATGGTAGTGGTCTTGAGGCAGGGAAGCCGTTGGAAATGAGAGGATATGTAGTGGATTTGGTGAAATCGCGATATCAGAGACGAGAAAATTAAAGAAGGATTATGGATTGAACAGGCGATTGGGAATGGTGCCGATGCGAGTTTTGGAATTAAGAGACATGGCAACAAAGAAGGATGAACAATTGGATAACAGAGAGCAGAGAGAATAATGGGCAAATGCAATTGAACATGAGAATGGAAGATAATTTGAGGAAGAAAGAAGAAAGAGGATGAGAAAGGAAGAAGAAAAGATGGAATGAAGAGAAAGGATGGTAGGAATGCATATTGAACATGATAAACAAATTATGTAAATGCAAGCCGCAATCCCCTCAAAATTCCAAAACAATGGCGAAGAAGAAGCCCACGCGATCGGCGAATGAGCAAAAGAAACTGCCAGATCATTAGGAGGAGAACATAGATTTAGAGCAACAACCCAAATTGTTGTGGATAAATCTGTGGGGAAGTTTCAGCTGCAGACGTAGAAATCGTTGAACGAACGCCTTTTGAAGGAGACACACAAGAAGAGAAAGGAGTTTGGAGCTCTAGTTTAGGCTAAAGAGGGTTTGGAGCTCGACTTAAAGAAGAATGCAGACGAAAAGAAACAGAGTCAAATTGATGAAGTGGGAGATAGGATTTGTACGTTAGTTGAAAGTGAGAGAGTGAAGAAGAAATAGATTGGTGAAGTGGGAGATATGATTTGTAGGTTAGTTGAGAGTGAGAGAGTGAAGAATGTGGAGATTGGGAGATTGAAAGATAGAATAATGGGCTTGTTTTGGAAGTTTAGGAAGAGAGGGAGAAATGGATGAAGGTTTGCTGTGAAAGAGACGAAATTAAGGCTGATTTTGATGGATTGTTTGAGGAATCAGGAGATTTGAGAAGGAAACTGACTTAAACTGAGAAGAATGAGAAAAGGGTTTTGGAAGAGAGAGGATTTCAAGGAAACTGACTTAAACTGAGAAGAATGAGAAAAGGGTTTTGGAAGAGAGAGGATTTGAAAGTGAAATGCAAGAAGTTGTGAGGTTAAAAGGTTAAAAGATGGAGAGTGAGATTATAAATGGAAATATGTTGATAGAGAAGAAATTGTTAAGAGGTTATTAGATGAATTTGGTAGGGTTATTGAAGATTTGGAGAGAAAAGTCGATTCGAAAATGAAGTAGAAAATAGAGATTGAAAAGGAAAAGAAAGCATTAAAAATAGAGATTAAAAGGGGAGAGAAGAAAGTGGTCAAACATAATGATTCATATGCTAATTTCATCATATGGCTACTCGTGTCATCTATAAATTAAATGATATCGTGAAAAACTCAAGTTCTCACACTAAGCACTAATTTCTTCATAGCTAATCGGTACTATTCTATAACTAGACCATTGGTTCTTCTACCTTTAGACACATCCATAACGTACTCGTATTTTCGTCATGCAGTTCTTCCGAATTCCATAAACTTAAGTTTCACCTCTCAATTTAAAAAATAGTGCTACTCGTGTCATTTATAAATTAGATGCTACGGTGAGGAATAATTTCATCATAGCTAATCTTTAAGATGCACCAACCAAGAATCAAACTCGGGTCTGTACTGTGGTAGGGTACTATTCTAGCACTAGACCACTGGTGCTTCTACCTTGAGACATATCCATAACGTACTCGTATTTTTGTCATGCAGTTCTTTCGAAGTCCATAAATTTAAGTTTCACCTCTCGATTTTAAAAAAAAAAAAAAAAAACTCGATAGTGCTACTCGTGTCATCTATAAATTAAATGATATCATGAGAAACCCAAGTTCTCACCATTAAGCACTAATTTCATCATAGCTGATCTTCAAGATGCAACACCAGCCGAGAATCGAACTCGAGTTTGTATTGTGGTAGTGTACTATTCTAGCACTAGTCCACAGGTTCTTCTACCTTTAGACATATCCATAACGTACTCGTAGTTTTGTCATGCAACTCTTCCGAAGTCCATAAATTTTTGTTTCACCTCTCGATTTAAAAAAGAAAAGAAAATAAAGCTCAATAGAATGCTACTCATGTCAAGAATTGAAATCGGGTCCGTACCGTGATAGGATACTAATCTACCACTAGACCATTGGTATTTTTACCTTTAAACTTAACCATAACGTACTCGTATTTTCGTCATGCAGTTCTTCCGAATTCCATAAATTTGAGTTTCACCTCTCGATTTGAAAAAAAAAGATAGTGCGTAGTGCGTGTCATCTATAAACTAGATGATATCTTGATTAACCCAAGTTCTCACATTAAGCACTAAATTTTCAAAGTCGAACTCAGGTCTGCACCATGACAGAGAGTACTAGACCACTGGTGCTTCTACCTTTAGACATATCCATAAACGTACACATATTTTCGTCATGCAGTTCTTCCGAATTCCATAAATTTGAGTTTCACCTCTCGATTTTAAAGAAACGCTCGATAGTGCTACTCGTGTCATCTATAAATTAAATTAGATGAAATCGTGATAGACCTAAGTTCTCACAATAAGCAATAGTTTCATAATTGCTAATCTTGGTAGGATACTATTTTACCACTGGACCACTGGTGCATCTACCTTTGGACATATCCATAATGTACTCATATTTTCGTCATACAGTTCTTTTGAAGTCCATATATTTGAGTTTGACCTCTCGATTTAAAAAAAACAAAAACAAAAACCAAAACTCGATAGGGCTACTCGTGTCATCTATAAATTAGACGATATTGTGAGAAACTCAAGTTCTCACAATAAGCACTAATTTCATCATAGCTAATCTTCAAGATACACCAACCGGGAATAATACCTGGGTCTGTATCGCGGCAGGGTACTATTATACCACTAGACCACTGGTGCTTCTACCTTTAGACATATCCATAACGTACTCGTATTTTCGTCATGCAGTTCTTCCGAAATCCATAAAATTGAGTTTCACCTCTCGATTTTAAAAAAAGAAAGAAAATAAAGCTCGATAGTGCTACTCGTGTCATCTACATTCAGCACTAATTTCATCATAGTTAATCTTCAAGATACACCAACCGGGAATAATACCTAGGTCTATACTGTGCCAGGGTACTATTATACCACTAGACCACAGGTGCTTCTACCTTTAGACATATCCATAACGTACTCATATTTTCGTCATGCAGTTCTTCTGAAATCCAAAAAATTGAGTTCACCTCTCAATTTTAAAAAAACAAAGAAAATAAAGTTCGATAGTGCTACTCATGTCATCTATAAATTAGATGATATTGTGAGAAACTCAAGTTCTCACACTCAAGTTCTCACATTAAGCACTAATGTGATGGTGTACCATGGTAGGGTACTATTCTACCGTGCACCAAGCGAGAATCAAACTCGGGTCTCTACCATGGTAGGGTACTATTCTACCACTAGACCATTGTGATGGTGTTAATATAACACATGCGGAAGCAATTTGGATCTTAGGCACTTTTAGACATCAATTATAGTAAATAACTAGCAGGTTCATAAGTATTACTGGTGAGTGACTAAACATGAGAGGGATTTTGTATAAAGAGAGTGTTTGTGAGAGGTTTTTCTCAAGGTTTTTCACTAAGAAGAAGAAGACCTTCCATGTACCATGATCACTCTATTTAAAGAGTCATGTTTGCATGTTCATGCAAATTTG
>NW_019646510.1:91790-93024 GCF_002806865.2 Cucurbita pepo subsp. pepo
TGGAGGTTGTGTAGTTAATCTTCAAAATCAAAAGTTATTCGACTAGAGCAGGTCACCCTACTCAGAAGCGTCAAAGCCATCCTCCAGCGAGAGCGTATGCCTTTACCAGTAAACACATTGGAAATCTCGACGCTGTGGTGACATGCACTTTATTTTTTATTGGCCACATTTCTTAACATTGTTTGATTCGGATCTACACATTCATTTATATCTACTATTTTCGTCAGTCAAGAAAAATTTGTATTAGAACCTCTGTTGCATGAAGTTTCTGTTAGCACCCCGGCAGGGGTAAATTTGATTGCTGCTTATAGGTTAAAAGATGATCAAGTGATAGTGTTAGGAATTAACCTTGAGGTAGACCAAATTGTAGTTGACGTTACCAATTATGATGTGATATTGGGGATGGATTGGTTAGCTGCAAATCATATAAACATAGACTGTTATAAGAAAGAAGTGGTATTTACGTCACCATCCAAGGCTAGGTTCAAATTCAAGGGTACGTGTTTTGGAACAATGCCTAAAGTGATATCAATGATGAAAGCAAAGAAGTTAGTACAGCACGGAGCGTGGGCTGTACTAGCCAACACCGTGAACACCAAAAAAGGAAGAAAGACCCTACAGCACGGAGTATGGTCATTATGAGTTCGTAGTTATGTCATTTTGACTCACTAATGCCCTTGCAGTGTTCATGGGTTTGATGAATCAAGTGTTCAAGGAGTGTCTGGATACATTTGTCATAGTATTCATAGACGACTTCTTGGTATCCTCTAAAACTGACAAAGAACATCAGTTATACATGAGAAAGACCCTACAAATTCTAAGGGAGAACAAGTTGTATGCCAAATTCTTTAAATGCTAATTTTTGTTATACAAGGTCTCATTCTGAGACATGTATCTGAAAATAGTGTCTTAGTAAACTTTGTGAAGGTTGAAGCAGTCAAAAATGGGCTCGTCCAACTCCTGTTACTGAGGTACAGTTTCTTTCGTGTGGAAGGTTATTACCGAATGATATGGAAATCAACCCAAGGAAAAGTATGGAACGGATTACCTTGATGATCAAGAACAAGAGTAAAGAAAACTCGTTTCTAAACTCGTGATTCGAATCACTCCACAAGAGGTTTGATCAATGTCACTTGAATGACTCTAGCATGCAAGTTCTAAACACAAGAATTTGCAAAGAAAAACTTAGTTCTCAACAAGGCTAAAATAGAAATTCTATTCTTAATTCAAAAAT
>NW_019646511.1:0-7680 GCF_002806865.2 Cucurbita pepo subsp. pepo
TCATTCAATCAATCCCTCTTTCACTAACAATTACGATTTGAGGTTACTGATAGTTACTGATGTGACATTACTAATTAATATGATTTACTGAAATTCGTATAAATGTATTGACATCTAATTTCTAACTCAAACCTAAACAATTGTAGCAATTAGGGAATATTTAACTTATAATTTAGTGTGATTTTCTAAAAATGAAATTACAATAAATGGAAAAAAAAATTAACATATACTTGAACAATATGACCAGATCTCTCTTCACGTTCATTTGAGTGTATGGGTGGAGACTATATTAGTTTTTATTTATTTATTTTTTTTTTCACAACTTCATAGTCTATAATAATAGGTGGGTTGAGGAGAGATAATTGGGAAAGGGACGAGAGGTTTGTTGAGAGAAGTGAGGAAGGATGGTTTTTATTTATTTATTATTATTCTTTTTTTTTTTTTAAACTTAACTTTTGTTTTTTCTTTTTGCTATTACATTTAAAGACTTTTCTATGCTCGACATATAGGTTTGAGTGATGTCCATATAGGTTTGAGTGATGTCTTTAGGCTCATTAATTCTCCGTAGCTTAAGTATTTGACTTGAATTAAATATTAAAGGAGGTTTGTAGACGAGTTTAATAGTTGTCGCAATGAAGTGATATTGGATAGTCAATTTTCTGGTGCAAATCTTCCCTCAAGAGTTTCAGCCATGTACTTTCCTGAGCTGCTCCAGCTACTGCTCTATACTCTGCTTGTGTAGTTGATAATGATACTGTTGGTTGTCTCTTGCTACACCAAGAAATTGTTCCCGAACAAAACTTGAACACATACCCAGTGGTTGATCCCCGAGTTTCGTGGTCTCCTGCATTGTCAGCATCATAGTATCCAACTAATTTGCAGTCTCTGCTTCTTTTGTACAAAAGACCATAGTCGATTGTACCTTTGACCTATCTGAAAATCCGTCGAGTTGCATCCAAATGGGGCTTCTTTGTTCTTCGCACGTACCGACTCATAACCCCAACTGCATAAGAAATATCAGGCCGAGTTAAAGTTAGGCAGATAAGACTACCTACTAGTTGTCGGTATGTCGTTTCATCATTCAACTTTTTTTCTTCATGTTCACAAATCTTGGCATTTGTCTCCGTCGATGCTTGCACTCTAACATGTTGAACTTCTGAAGCATATCTCTTGTATACTTTTGTTGGCAGAGAAACAATCCTTCATCTATGCGATCAACTTCTGTGCGATCAACTTCTACGTCTTGGCACTAGTTCCCAAGTTTGATTATGCTCTAGGGCTATAATTTCTTCCTCCATCGCTTTCTGCCAAACCGAGTTTTGTGATGCCTCTTCATATGTCTCTAGTTCGTAAACTCTGTCTTCTACAATAGCTGCATTTGCATACTTAGGATTTGGCCTTCGGATTCTATTTGATCGCCTAAGTTGCTGACGTGTCGTTTCATTTTTATCAGATTCGCTTGATTGAGTCACCTCTTGCTTTCCAATACCAATGTCACTTGGATCTTCAGGCGCATCAACCTTTTATTTAATTTGCGTATTTTGCTCCCCCATCATCTGTTGTAGAATTTCTTCGATGTTTGAATCTGGTAAGACTTTCATCTGTTGTAGAATTTCTTAGATGTTGTGGTAGACCTTTGAGCATGGATTTCTGCATAATTAGCTTCAACTTATGGTAGCTAACATGTCCAATCTTGCATGTCATAGATCTGTCGTCTCATTCTTTTGGGTCTTGTCAATATAGGCAGACTCTGCAAATAGGACGTAAACAGACTCCACTCTTCGTCCTTTTATTGTCAGCTTTCCTATTATCTTAACAACTTGATAGACTTTTACATCTTTTTGCCCAAACAAGACGTAGTTTCCTCATGTTGTTAGTTGTGGCACTGACAACAAGCTCTTCTTTATATCCGGTACATGATAAACATTATACAGTGACACTGTATTAGATTTTTTGCCAGACATGATTGTCGTAATTTGCTCTGCGTATCATATGGCTTCCTTTGTACTCTTTCTTGTCTTGCAATTTACTCTGATCGCCAGTTATATGGTTTGAGCATCCTGAATCAACGATCCAGTCATTCTCATAATTTATATGGTCTCCCATCGTCGCCATGAGTGCTAGCTCGTCTTCTTCTATGGCATATAGTACCTCTGCATCCCATTTCTCCTCCATCTCCATGTTGGAGGATGCCACATTGCTTTCGACAGATTTTTCTTGGACCAACAATCTCTAGACATGTGGCCCTTCTTCCTTCAATTATAGCAATTAGCTTCAAATCTCTTTCCTTGAGAACTCCTGTTGTCATTCTTCTGAGCTCTCTCAGGTTGTGTAGTTCCTTGATGACTCCTTCTTTTGTCACCGTTTTTGTATCCACGTTTGGAAGATGGCTTATCGTTGCCCCGACTTTCACTCGTGTAGAGTGCTTCTTCTTCACCCTTTAATGTGATGCCTCCCATTTGTTTAGCCATGGCTTCTTGGCTGGCTAACAATTTTTCAAACTCTACAAGTGATGATTGAGTGGGCCATCCTTGTACAACAATAATGAAGCTTATATATTATGGTCGCAATTTGTGGATAATGATCCTCTTCATTCGATCTTCTCCAATTGTAGACTTCGATTCTAGTTTAGTAATCTCTCGGCAGATCGTCTTGACTTTGTGGAAGTACTGAGCAATCGTCATGTCATGTTGTGAAATTGACAATAGCTCGTTCTCTAGAAGTTGTAGCCACGTATCGTTCTTCTTGGAGAACAACACCATGAACGTGTCCCATGCTTCTTTCGGTGTCTTGTCATCCCAAATATGTTCTAACATCTCTTCTTCGATTGTGGTCTTTAAGGCAAACATTGCTTTGCCTGCTTTGATTCTCCATTTGCGCAAGGCATCGTTAGAATCCTCTACTGCCGGCATAGTTTCACTCCCGCCAATGATCTCCCAAAGATCCTGTCCTTGTAAATAGGACATCATGCATGTTACCCACGTATTGTAGTAGTTGTTGTTGAGTTTTTTGATTCCTCCTACGATTTGGAAGTCACCCATCGTGTTGACAATACCTCAGTAATACCAAACAAGCATTTTCGACACAAGGCTTGTAGAGTCACAGACTACTCACGACACAAAGAAACTCACTCACTAATAATCTCAAGAAATCGTTTCTGATGTGGATGATCAGACAAAGCTGCTGCAGCCACAAAGTATACTAAGAATTCCAAGAGATCAGACAACCTATACTAACCTCGCTCTGATACCAGATTATTGAACACAACTCTATGTGGGAAACACTCACACTCTTTATTAAGACCAATTGAGAAGAAAATACAAGACACTTTGTAGAATACTACTACTTTATATTGTTTCGGATTTCTTGGGATGAAAAACTAGGTAGGGTCGAGGGGTATTTATACTATACCCTACGCAATCTAGACCTAACAAATCTAAATCTTTTTCCTAAAATATCAAGATCTCTTTCCTAAAATCTCTACTAAAATAAATATACAATGGGCTCGTATAATTATTAGGCTTGATTCTATTGGGATAGTGATGATATTTTAACACCGCACACCATTTACCTATAATCAAGGTCAAATACATGATCAACGCGAAGAAGACAAGTTGATGCAACTACTCATGAGGCTGAACGAGTCTTATAAAACGGTGAGATCTAACATATTGATGATGACCCCATTACCTAATGTGAGACAAGCCTATTCATTTCTTGTACAAGAAGAGATGTAGTATCGGGTAACTTCTAAACCTACTGAGAATTTCTCGATTGCATCAACAGTGCGGAAGAAAACTACATATTCAAAATTCGCCAAAGATGAATCATGTCAACACTGCAATAAAAGTGGTCATACAATTGATGAGTGTCGAATTGTTACATTTTACTATAAATTTTGTGATAGAAGGGGACATAAAGAAGATCGATGTCGAAAGAAAAATAATTACGGAAGGGCAATACAAGTCAATCAACGCAAGAATCATGGATATCGATCATTTGCAAATATGGCCGATGTTTCTCAGTTGAATACAAAAGAACAGTCACCTAATTCCATTCCAAATTTTTCTTCTGAGCAATTACAACAGTTAGCACAAGCATTATCTGCACTCAATCATCATCCTTCTAGTAATCCTGACAATAGCATCAATGCTGCAGGTTTGTTTCCAGTATCTGCAATATCTATTAACTCTACAAGTTCTAATCCATGGATTCTCGATACGGGAGCTATGGATACTACGAATCATATAGTATCCGAAGCTTCTATTATGAATGAACCAAATGTTGCCACCATATCTACAATAAATTTGCCTAATGGAGGGACAGCACATGTGTCACAATATTGGCAATGTTTCCTTTAATCCTCACCTTAAATTAAACAATGTTTTATGTGTGCCTTCATTCAATTTAAACCTAATGTCCATCAGCAAACTTACCAATGACATGAAATGTTATGTCACCTTCTATCCTGATTCTTGTGTTATGCAGGACTTGGCTACATTGAGGATGATTGTCTCGGGTAAACAATTCGGAGGTCTCTGTCTATTTCTCCATCTCGAATCAAATCTTCAGCTCACCAAGTATCTCAGTCATCTAATTTGTGGCATTTACGCCTTGGTCATCCTTCTTTTTCTTGTTTTAAATTTCTAGCTGAGCAATTGCATCTTAATAATGCTATTTTTCTTATAACTGTAGTATTTGCCCATTAGCAAAACAAATTAGATTGTCTTTCCCAAGAAGCTTGATAACAACTCATTCTGCCTTTGATATGTTACATTGTGATGTTTGGGGACCACATAAATTTCTAACCCATTATGATTTGCGTTTTTTTTCTCACTATTGATGATGATTTTACTCGATGTACTTGGGTTTTTCTTATGCAACATAAATCAGAAGTACATCATTTGTTAATGAACTTTGTTAAATTCATTCAAACTCAATTTCATACTACTATCAAGATAGATAGATCAGACAATGGGACTGAGTTCTTATCTTTGCAACCATTTTTTACTTCTTGTGACATTGACTTTCAGCGCACTTGTGCCTATATTCCAAAAAAATAAAATAAAAAATGGAGTCGTAGAATGCAACCATCGTCATATGCTAAATGTAGCTAGGTCTCTTCTCTTTCAGTCACATGTTCAACTTAATTTTTGGTGAGAGTGCATTTTGACTGTTGTTTATCTTATAAATAGAACACCATCACCATTGTTATCTAACAAGACACCATTTGAAACACTCTACAAACGACCACCTATATTTCACCATCTTAAAGTTTTTGGTTGTAAGTGTTATGCAACTGTAGTACACCCTAAGCAAAAATTTGAACCTCAGGCAATTGTTTGTGTTCTCGTAGGATATCCTTGTGGTCACAAAGGTTACAAGTTGTATGACATGCAAATTAATTTTTTTTTTTATCAGTCGTGCTGTTAAATTTTGTGACGATGATTTTCCTTTTTCATCAGCTTCACAAACTTTGACATTAGCTCCTTTAACTCCCATTTTACCATTTCAAGATTCATCCTACTTAACAGCCATTCTAGTCCTCCCCTACCTTCTATTCCTTCACCTACTACTTCGTCGCCTCCTCCGCCTTCTGTTCCTTCTCCAGATTCACCCACTAGTTCTAACCACTTTAACCATTCGATCTACAGAACCTTGAGCCTTGTTAAACATATCCAAATAGTATCTCAATCCAACGAATGAATGTGAATATATGATTGACTTTCTTCTGCTGGACGGTTCTGGAAAAAAATTTGGTTACAGATTCTTTTTTAATTACAGTTTTGTAATTCAGTGTAAATTCAACGGTATTTTTTTTTTGGTAATTTGTCACATTTGGAATATTTTATGATTATTTTCCTCAAAACATCCATACTTTTTCTTAAAATCCTTCATCCCTTGATGTTGTTGGTCAGTTTTTCCTTCTCGACCATCTTGAAATTCCTTCTAGATAAGGAAAATCGAGAAAGATCCTTGGTAATTGAAAAAATGACTTTTTTGCCATTTTCTCCTACTTTTTCCTTTCCAATATTTGTCCAAAGGTCTTAAATTCTTAAAATTACTTCTAACGGCGTAGAAATGACTTGCTAAGACTCTTGTCATTCTTGATCCTCTTAATTTCTTTCCTTGAATTCTTTGGATCTAACACGGGCGGCTTGTTCTTATTGGAGCTAATTTCCTTTATTTTTTTGGGAGTTACATCATATCTAGTCACTTTGCTCCCCAAGTCGTATTTATCAATCACACTTTAGTACATGATCCTAAGATGAATTGGTTAACTCTTTACTAGTCTCTATGTCGTACATCTACGTATCCTGAATATATGAGGTCCACTCTTTCTTAGAACATTTTCCATACTACACTGAACATAATTATTTGATTCATAAGCATCATAAACAAAACCTTAAACCAAACGACCACCAAGAGATCTAGATCAGCTAAATAAGGTTCATTTGAAATAGTTCTTGTTTTTTTCTATTAAATGATGGAACAATTTGATAACTATTTGAAATATGGAAATGAATTTTATGTTATGGTCGTTCGGGTATTTCACCTAGTCTAATTTTCATAGTGTCTCATGACCTTGCCTAACGGGGCTTTTATTTGGTCATCATATGTAAGGACTGGGCTGAGTAATTAAAACACAACACAATAGTTAAAACACAACACGTTTCAAAACAAATGGGTTGAAGACGAAAGGTGAGGCTTGTCTATAACACCTACTCCAGAGTCGGCTCCAAACCTCGACTAAATCCTTATTACCTGAAAAAACAAAAAAAATCAAAATAAGGAAGGAGTACAAGANAAAGACGGCGGGTGAGGCTTGTCTATAACACCTACTCCAGAGTCGGCTCCCAACCTCGACTAAATCCTTATTACCTGAAAAAACAAAAAAAAAAAATCAAAATAAGGAAGGAGTACAAGACTCAGCAAGTAGCCTACTTGTAGGCTCTTAATCGTGTCCTTTATATGCTAGGATATTGCACTCTTTCTTTTCTTGTTCTTGTTTTTGTTGTAAGTACCTAGGCCCCTTAGTTCTGTTTCTAACGTGAACTTCTATTAAGAATGAGAAATAGAATTGCGATCGAAAGCGCAATCTTCATTAATATTCACAATGTTTAAAACTGATGATCTGGACACATTGGTTTATCTTTTAGACTTCCATAGAATAATTGAATTTCCAAGGAAAATGCAGAACCGAGAAATAGACCGCTTGGAAGTGCNTGAATTTCCAAGGAAAATGCAGAACCGAGAAATAGACCGCTTGGAAGTGCGACAACCACCCCAGTCTGAATCACAATATGCTTGTAATCTTAAGTTGTTTTCAGATGGTAGTAGAAGTCCTTGACAAGGAGTATCTTTGTTGTATCTCAGAACTCGAAGAGGTGCCACCCAATATGGTTTACGTGGTTCATGCATAAATTGACTAAGCATACGAACTAAATACACTATGTCAGGCCTAGTAACGGATAAATATATTAATTTGTCAATCAACCGTTTGTATGTACTTGGATCATTCAACTTCTCTCCTTCCGTTAAAGAAAGTTTTAGATTTTGCTCCATAGGAAATTTTTCTGGACGTGCTTCTGTAAGACCTGTGTCTTGAAGAATGTCTAGAGCATACTTCCTCTAAGAAATAAAAATTTCTTTTCTAGACCTAGAAAATTCAATGCCTAG
>NW_019646511.1:9551-18639 GCF_002806865.2 Cucurbita pepo subsp. pepo
TTTTTTTTTTTTTTTGGAATATAGGCACAAGTGCGCTGAAAGTCAATGTCACAAGAAGTAAAAAATGGTTGCAAAGATAAGAACTCAGTCCCATTGTCTGATCTATCCATCTTGATAGTAGTATGAAATTGAGTTTGAATGAATTTAACAAAGTTCATTAACAAATGATTTACTTCTAATTTATGTTGCATAAGAAAAACCGAAGTACATCGAGTAAAATCATCATCAATAGTGAGAAAAAAACGCAAACCATAATGGGTTAGAAATTTATGTGGTCCCCAAACATCACAATGTAACATATCAAAGGCAGAATGAGTTGTTATCGAGCTTCTTGAGATTATTAGTGAGTGAGTTTCTTTGTGTCGTGAGTAGTCTGTGACTCTACAAGCCTTGTGTCGAAAATGCTTGTTTGGTATTACTGAGGTATTGTCAACACGATGTGTGACTTCCAAATCGTAGGAGGAATCAAAAAACTCAACAACAACTACTACAATACGTGGGTAATATATATGATGTCCTATTTACAAGGACAGGATCTTTGGGAGATCATTAGCGGGAGTCAAACTATGTCGGCAGTAGAGGATTCCAACGATGCCTTGGCAAATGAAGAATCAAAGCAGGCAAAGCAATGTTTGCCTTGAAGGCCACAATCGAAGAAGAGATGTTAGAACATATTTGGGATGACAAGACACCGAATGAAGCATGGGACACGTTCGTGGTGATGTTCTCCAAGAAGAACGATACGTGGCTACAACTTCTAGAGAACGAGCTATTGTCAATTTCACAACATGACATGACGATTGCTCAGTACTTCCACAAAGTCAAGATGATCTGCCGAGAGATTACTAAACTAGAATCGAAGTCTACAATTGGAGAAGATCAAATGAAGAGAATCATTATCCACAAATTGCGACCATACTTTATAAGCTTCATTATTGCTGTACAAGGATGGCCCACTCAATCATCACTTGTAGAGTTTGAAAAATTGTTAGCCAGCCAAGAAGCCATGGCTAAACAAATGGGAGGCATCACATTAAAGGGTGAAGAAGAAGCACTCTACACGAGTGAAAGTCGGGGCAACGATAAGCCATCTTCCAAACGTGGATACAAAAACGGTGACAAAAGAAGGAGTCATCAAGGAACTGCACAACCTGAGAGAGCTCAGAAGAATGACAACAGGAGTTCTCAAGGAAAGAGATTTGAAGCTAATTGCTATAATTGAAGGAAGAAGGGCCACATGTCTAGAGATTGTTGGTCCAAGAAAAATCTGTCGAAAGCAATGTGGCATCCTCCAACATGGAGATGGAGGAGAAATGGGATGCAGAGGTACTATATGCCATAGAAGAAGACGAGCTAGCACTCATGGCGACGATGGGAGACCATATAAATTATGAGAATGACTGGATCGTTGATTCAGGATGCTCAAACCATATAACTGGCGATCAGAGTAAATTGCAAGACAAGAAAGAGTACAAAGGAAGCCATATGATACGCAGAGCAAATTACGACAATCATGTCTGGCAAAAAATCTAATACAGTGTCACTGTATAATGTTTATCATGTACCGGATATAAAGAAGAGCTTGTTGTCAGTGCCACAACTAACAACATGAGGAAACTACGTCTTGTTTGGGCAAAAAGATGTAAAAGTCTATCAAGTTGTTAAGATAATAGGAAAGCTGACAATAAAAGGACGAAGAGTGGAGTCTGTTTACGTCCTATTTGCAGAGTCTGCCTATATTGACAAGACCCAAAAGAATGAGACGACAGATCTATGGCATGCAAGATTGGACATGTTAGCTACCATAAGTTGAAGCTAATTATGCAGAAATCCATGCTCAAAGGTCTACCACAACATCTAAGAAATTCTACAACAGATGAAAGTCTTACCAGATTCAAACATCGAAGAAATTCTACAACAGATGATGGGGGAGCAAAATACGCAAATTAAATAAAAGGTTGATGCGCCTGAAGATCCAAGTGACATTGGTATTGGAAAGCAAGAGGTGACTCAATCAAGCGAATCTAATAAAAATGAAACGACACGTCAGCAACTTAGGCGATCAAATAGAATCCGAAGGCCAAATCCTAAGTATGCAAATGCAGCTATTGTAGAAGACAGAGTTTACGAACTAGAGACATATGAAGAGGCATCACAAAACTCGGTTTGGCAGAAAGCGATGGAGGAAGAAATTATAGCCCTAGAGCATAATCAAACTTGGGAACTAGTGCCAAGACGTAGAAGTTGATCGCACAGAAGTTGATCGCATAGATGAAGGATTGTTTCTCTGCCAACAAAAGTATACAAGAGATATGCTTCAGAAGTTAAACATGTTAGAGTGCAAGCATCGACGGAGACAAATGCCAAGATTTGTGAACATGAAGAAAAAAAGTTGAATGATGAAACGACATACCGACAACTAGTAGGTAGTCTTATCTGCCTAACTTTAACTCGGCCTGATATTTCTTATGCAGTTGGGGTTATGAGTCGGTACGTGCGAAGAACAAAGAAGCCCCAATTGGATGCAAGTCGACGGATTTTCAGATATGTCAAAGGTACAATCGACTATGGTCTTTTGTACAAAAGAAACAGAGACTGCAAACTAGTTGGATACTATGATGCTGACAATGCAGGAGACCACGAAACTCGGGGATCAACCACTGGGTATGTGTTCAAGTTTTGTTCGGGAACAATTTCTTGGTGTAGCAAGAGACAAACAACAGTATCATTATCAACTACACAAGCAGAGTATAGAGCAGCTCAGGAAAGTACATGGCTGAAACTCTTGTGGGAAGATTTGCACCAGAAAATTGACTATCCAATATAACTTCATTGCGACAACTATTAAACAGGTCTACAAACCTCCTTTAATATTTAATTCAAGTCAAATACTTAAGCTACAGATAATTAATGAGCCTAAAGACATCACTCAAACCTATATGTCGAGCATAGAAAAGTCTTTAAATGTAATAGNAGATAATTAATGAGCCTAAAGACATCACTCAAACCTATATGTCGAGCATAGAAAAGTCTTTAAATGTAATAGCAAAAAGAAAAAACAAAAGTTAAGTTAAAAATAATAATAATAATAATAATAAATAAATAAAAACCATCCTTCCTCACTTCTCTCAACCAACCTCTCATCCCTTTCTCAATTATCTCTCCTCAACCAACCTATTATGATAGATAATCGAGTTGTGAAAAAAAAATTAAATAAATAAAAACTAAAATAGTCTCCACCCATACACTCAAATGGACGTGAAGAGAGATCTGGTCATATTGTTAAGGTATATGTTAATTTTTTTTTCCATTTATTGTAATTTCATTTTTAGAAAATCACACTAAATTATAAGTTAAATATTCCCTAATTGCTGCAATTGTTTAGGTTTGAGTTAGAAATTAGATGTCAATACATTTATACGAATTTCAGTAAATCATATTAATTAGTAATGTCACGTCAGTAACTATCAGTAACTCCAGATCGTAATTGTTAGTGAAAGAGGGATTGATTGAATGATTAATGAGAAGATTGAATTATGAAGAGCAAGAATGCTCCATATTTATACAGAGAATACAAAAGATATTCAGAAAATCTACCTAAAAATCTGCAGAAAATCTGGTAACAAACCAGTAAACAAATCAAAATAAAATCTAATCAAATCAAAACTAAATAAAATAAAAAACTAGATCTAACTCCTAACGGAGATTTAATTAGATACTAACTGACAGCAATCTAAACAAATACGTGATCTTTAACACTCCTCCTTGTTTAGATGCTGTGAACTCCAAGCTTTTTTCTGAACACCCATCTTGCTCCAATTATTTTTCTGTTTAGAGGTCGATCAACCAACTCCCAGATTTTGTTTTTCTCGATCACTGAAAGCTCCTCCTCGGACAGGTGCATCATCAACCAAAGCATCTTGTCGTTCATCTTTAGATTCTTCTAACATGCCAACAAAGATGCCAACTTCTGACTTTTTGTCAAGCTTATCATGCTTGACCTGTGGAATGTAAATGAAGCAAAGACACCCAAACACTCTAACGAACTTTAAAGAAGATTTGTAACCATACCAAACTTCAAATGGTGTCGGGTCCTTCACAACTTTTATTGAAATTCGATTTTGCAAGCACATAACAGTGTTTGCTGCTTTTCCCCAAAAACGTTTTGGAAGATCCTTCTCATGAAGCATGCATCTCGTCATCTCCATTATGAATCTATTCCTCCTGACACTGACGCCATTCTGTTGAGGAGTGTATGGTGTTGTCAATTGATGTTCAATTCCAGCCTCTTCACAAAACCTATTAAAAGTTTCTGAAGTGTACTCTTTGCCATTATCTGATCTTACAGTCTGAATCAAGCATGCACCTTCATTCTCAACTCTGGCTTTGAATTTCCAAAATACACCCGCAACTTCTGACTTTTGCTTCAGCAAGAATATCCAACACATTCTTGTTAGATCATTAATAAAAGCAATGTAATAAAGATTACCATTTAGTGATGGTGTTCGCTGAGGACCACAAAGATCAGTATGAACCAGTTGCAACTTTTTCGAGCCTCTCCATGCCTGTTTAGGAAAGGGTTGCCTATGTTGCTTCCCAAAGTTACAAGCACGGTAAGGAGACATGCCATCATCAATGTCAGTGAGTTCTTCTACCAGCTTCTTTGACTGTATCTGAAGCAAACCTCGATGATGAAAGTGCCCAAGTCTTTTGTGCCAAGTCCCAGTGGCACCAGCTCTGGATATAAAGGCCGTCGGATTTAGAGCAAAGCTTTTTCCTTTCATTTTGACGTTGAACAAGTCTTTGCCACTAGCATCTTTGATCAAGCACTGCTTATTCTCAAACAACACTTTATAACCTTTATTAAGTAACTGACCAACGCTCAAGAGATTTTGATCAATTTTAGGCACAAATAAAACATCTGGAATAAATTTTGTACCTTCATAGCTTGTTATAGCTACTGTGCCTTTTCCCTTGACTTCCAAGTGTTCACCATTGCCAATCCTCACTCTCTTATCTTCGATGTCTCTTAATTCCTCAAAAAACTCCTTGTCATATGTCATGTGATTTGTGCACCCACTGTCAATCAACCAGCTCTCGCTTGATTCTTTGCTTGAGGAAGAAGTGACCATAAACAATTGATCTTCTTCTTCTTCTTCTTCTTGATCAACGACCTGTGCATCTACTTCTTTCACCAGATCTTTGGCTTTGCAGATCACAGCTTCATGTCCAAGTTGATTGCATTTGGAGCAGAAGGCGTCAGGTCTTCTCCAACACTTGTATGGTGGATGACCTTTCTTCTCACAATGGCGGCAAGGTAGATAGGATTTTTTGAAACCTCCTCCTTTTGTCTTTTGATAATTGGCAGATGAATCTCCATACGTCAATTGATTTTTGAAATTTTTGTTGTTTTTATACCTGCGGCTGTCTTGATGCGTAACAAGTAAGGCACCTTCAATCACCCCTTCTTGTCTCATAGACCTCCTTTGCTCTTGCGCTTGTAAAGCATTCAAGAGCTCTGTAAGAGAAATCTTTGACAAGTCTTTGGTGTTCTCCAGAGTAGTAATGGTGGCTTCAAACTTCTCTGGAAGAGTGACTAGCAGCTTTTCAACGATCCTGGAATCATTTAATACAGAACCAAGCAATCTCACCTTGTTGGCGATGCTGAGAAGTCTGTCAGAGTACTCTTTTACCGACTCTGTCTCCTTCATCTTCTGCAACTTGAAATCCCTGATAAAATTCATGATTTTCATTCCACGAATCCTCTCATCTCCTTCATATTCAGCCTTGAGATAATCCCAGATTTCTTTTGCTGTTTTGAGGGACATTATTCGCATGAAGATCATTTCAGATACAGCGGCAAATAGGCAAGTTTTGCCTTTGATTTTCTTGTCTTCTTTTCCTTCTGTAATTTGATTTGTGCTACAGTAGGATCTACAGGAAGCATAGGGACCTCGTAATCCTCTTCTATTGCTTCCCAAAGATCCAAGGCCTCCAAATAAGTCTCCATACGAACTGCCCACATTTGATAATTGTCTCCATCGAAGACTGGTGGTGCAACAGCTGAAAAACTTGATTCTCCCATTTTGATCTCACAGATCCTATAAGAAGATAGCTCTGATACCAATTGTTAGTGAAAGAGGGATTGATTGAATGATTAATGAGAAGATTGAATTATGAAGAGCAAGAATTCTCCATGTTTATACAGAGAATACAAAACATATTCAGAAAATCTACCTAAAAATCTGCAGAAAATCTGGTAACGAGCTATTGTCAATTTCACAACATGACATGACGATTGCTCAGTACTTCCACAAAGTCAAGACGATCTGCCGAGAGATTACTAAACTAGAATCGAAGTCTACAATTGGAGAAGATCAAATGAAGAGGATCATTATCCACAAATTGCGACCATACTGTATAAGCTTCATTATTGTTGTACAAGGATGGCTCACTCAATCATCACTGGTAGAGTTTGAAAAATTGTTAGCCAGCCAAGAAGCCATGGCTAAACAAATGGGAGGCATCACATTAAAGGGTGAAGAAGAAGCACTCTACACGAGTGAAAGTCGGGGCAACGATAAGCCATCTTCCAAACGTGGATACAAAAACGGTGACAAAAGAAGGAGTCATCAAGGAACTACACAACCTGAGAGAGCTCAGAAGAATGACAACAGGAGTTCTCAAGGAAAGAGATTTGAAGCTAATTGCTATAATTGAAGGAAGATGGGCCACATGTCTAGAGATTGTTGGTCCAAGAAAAATCTGTCGAAAGCAATGTGGCATCCTCCAACATGGAGATGGAGGAGAAATGGGATGCAGAGGTACTATATGCCATAGAAGAAGACGAGCTAGCACTCATGGCGACGATGGGNTGGCATCCTCCAACATGGAGATGGAGGAGAAATGGGATGCAAAGGTACTATATCCCATAGAAGAAGACGAGCTAGCACTCATGGCGACGATGGGAGACCATATAAATTATGAGAATGACTGGATCGTTGATTCAGGATGCTCAAACCATATAACTGGCGATCAGAGTAAATTGCAAGACAAGAAAGAGTACAAAGGAAGCCATATGATACGCAGAGCAAATTACGACAATCATGTCTGGCAAAAAATCTAATACAGTGTCACTGTATAATGTTTATCATGTACCGGATATAAAGAAGAGCTTGTTGTCAGTGCCACAACTAACAACATGAGGAAACTACGTCTTGTTTGGGCAAAAAGATGTAAAAGTCTATCAAGTTGTTAAGATAATAGGAAAGCTGACAATAAAAGGACGAAGAGTGGAGTCTGTTTACGTCCTATTTGCAGAGTCTGCCTATATTGACAAGACCCAAAAGAATGAGATGACAGATCTATGGCATGCAAGATTGGACATGTTAGCTACCATAAGTTGAAGCTAATTATGCAGAAATCCATGCTCAAAGGTCTACCACAACATCTAAGAAATTCTACAACAGATGAAAGTCTTACCAGATTCAAACATCGAAGAAATTCTACAACAGATGATGGGGGAGCAAAATACGCAAATTAAATAAAAGGTTGATGCGCCTGAAGATCCAAGTGACATTGGTATTGGAAAGCAAGAGGTGACTCAATCAAGCGAATCTGATAAAAATGAAACGACACGTCAGCAACTTAGGCGATCAAATAGAATCCGAAGGCCAAATCCTAAGTATGCAAATGCAGCTATTGTAGAAGACAGAGTTTACGAACTAGAGACATATGAAGAGGCATCACAAAACTCGGTTTGGCAGAAAGCGATGGAGGAAGAAATTATAGCCCTAGAGCATAATCAAACTTGGGAACTAGTGCCAAGACGTAGAAGTTGATCGCACAGAAGTTGATCGCATAGATGAAGGATTGTTTCTCTGCCAACAAAAGTATACAAGAGATATGCTTCAGAAGTTCAACATGTTAGAGTGCAAGCATCGACGGAGACAAATGCCAAGATTTGTGAACATGAAGAAAAAAAGTTGAATGATGAAACGACATACCGACAACTAGTAGGTAGTCTTATCTGCCTAACTTTAACTCGGCCTGATATTTCTTATGCAGTTGGGGTTATGAGTCGGTACGTGCGAAGAACAAAGAAGCCCCATTTGGATGCAACTCGACGGATTTTCAGATATGTCAAAGGTACAATCGACTATGGTTATTTGTACAAAAGAAGCAAAGACTGCAAACTAGTTGAATACTATGATGCTGACAATGCAGGAGACCACGAAACTCGGTGATCAACCACTGGGTATGTGTTCAAGTTTTGTTCTGGAACAATTTCATGGTGTAGGAAGAGACAACCAACAATATCATTATCAACTAAACAAGCAGAGTATAGAGCAGCAGCTGAAGCAGCTCAGGAAAGCACATGGCTGAAACTCTTGAGGGAAGATTTGCACCAGAAAATTGACTATCCAATATCACTTCATTGCGACAACTATTAAACACGTCTACAAACCTCCTTTAATATTTAATTCAAGTCTAATACATAAGCTACGGAGAATTAATGAGCCTAAAGACATCACTCAAACCTATATGTCGAGCATAGAAAAGTCTTTAAATGTAATAGCAAAAAGAAAAAACAAAAGTTAAGTTAAAAATAATAATAATAATAATAATAAATAAATAAAAACCATCCTTCCTCACTTCTCTCAACCAACCTCTCATCCCTTTCTCAATTATCTCTCCTCAACCAACCTATTATGATAGATAATCGAGTTGTGAAAAAAAAATTAAATAAATAAAAACTAAAATAGTCTCCACCCATACACTCAAATGGACGTGAAGAGAGATCTGGTCATATTGTTAAGGTATATGTTAATTTTTTTTTTTCCATTTATTGTAATTTCATTTTTAGAAAATCACACTAAATTATAAGTTAAATATTCCATAATTGCTGCAATTATTTAGGTTTGAGTTAGAAATTAGATGTCAATACATTTATACGAATTTCAGTAAATCATATTAATTAGTAATGTCACGTCAGTAACTATCAGTAACTTCATATCGTAATTGTTAGTGAAAGAGAGATTGATTGAATGATTAATGAGAAGGTTGAATTATGAAGAGCAAGAATGCT
>NW_019646511.1:21400-22993 GCF_002806865.2 Cucurbita pepo subsp. pepo
CTTACGATTATTGTCACGTTATTTACTCCTTGCTTCTAAGAATGAAAACTGTCACCACAGACCGACATAAGTCCTTCCGGCATGTCTTTTCCTCCCTCACATGTTTGCTCCAAGAAAAGCACATTTAATCTCGAAGTTCTTATGATTAAGCCACCAAAAAAAGCAAGTGCATCTCGTTGATATAGGTGGTAAGTTTCAATTCTTTTTAAGCATTTCTTAGTCATCTATACTCTGGATCACTTTCATTCGGATAGAATCCATGTTTATTCATGTACTCTCTTTAACTCTGGTATCACTCTACTCAAAATCCTTTAAGGATTAAGAAATATTTGAGGTTTTAAACTTGAAAGGGTAACAATTTAAGACCAAAAGAAATATGTATAATAATTGAAAATGGTAATGTTAAGATCGTAAAAAGGATATATGGAAAGAACTCAAGTCAATTAATCGATTTACAAGGAGAGATTAAATATCTTTTGGTCTAATCTTATACAAACTTATTGTATATGATACCCCCATCACTTGTATTCACATGAATGATATGGATCAAATTATTTGTAACAATTACAAAGTGGGCCTATCAATACTATTATCTTAGTACTTGAAGTACTTATCTCTCCATAAAATTCGTAAAATTACTAACCTTCATATACCATCTAGCAATTCTTTGTACTAAGTTTATTTCATATTTGAGTTTTCAACTATATGGAGACTTTTAACAAAATAGTGCATTTATGGCAATGAAAATTAATATACATGTTTCCATTTTATTTAAAAATTTCAAACAACAAAATAGAAGAAATTTGAGAAGGAGAGGATCCCATTGTAGTTACCAGAAGTATATGATTGGCTTTGAGAGAGAAAAGAAGCGTAGCCTAAGTTTTGGATAGTTGGGTGTGGTGCTTTACTAAATAAAGTCTAACCAACAAACACCGTTGATATCCTTTTGGTTCTTTTAGTTTTTCTTTTAATAGCCTTTTACATAAAAATCTATCTTTAATGTTCATGTAGGTTTGTTGGAGTGCAATGATCCAAATGAAACACAAATAAATCCTAAATCTGTACGAAATAAAGGCTATTANCCAAATGAAACACAAATAAATCCTAAATCTGTACGAAATAAAGGCTATTAATAATCTCTATATGATTTTGTTGTTTACTTTTGCATCAACTTTTAATGTTTTCACTTGTTTTGCGAGCCAATATCCAGAATCGCATTGAAAAGTGACGATTCTTAATTATCAAGACGTACCTTTACTGACTTATTGCAAATCAGAAAATGATGACTTAGGTAAATAAGGGTGTTCCCACCATGACAAGTTATTCAACCAGACCATATTATTTTATGTATATAGATCAAGCTGAAGATTGTTCAAACTCGAATTTTAGGAATCTTCATCACTCGATTCTTGTCTTGAAACATTGCCCATACTTCGTATTTATAGATCAAGCTTGCGTCGCCATTAATTGTTCTAGAATTGTGGTGAATTTTTTCATTTTTTTTATTTTAAACATTTCTAAAATTTCAGTCATAAATATCTAAAATGATGAAGGTGCTACCGAAATTGGTTTTCAACTTTAACCATTCGATCT
>NW_019646511.1:28037-30883 GCF_002806865.2 Cucurbita pepo subsp. pepo
GCAGCAGCTTTGTCTGATCATCCACATCAGAAACGATTTCTTGAGATTATTAGTGAGTGAGTTTCTTTGTGTCGTGAGTAGTCTGTGACTCTACAAGCCTTGTGTCGAAAATGCTTGTTTGGTATTACTGAGGTATTGTCAACACGATGGGTGACTTCCAAATCGTAGGAGGAATCAAAAAACTCAACAACAACTACTACAATACGTGGGTAACATGCATGATGTTCTATTTACAAGGACAGGATCTTTGGGAGATCATTGGCGGGAGTGAAACTATGCCGGCAGTAGAGGATACGAACGATGCCTTGCCCAAATGGAGAATCAAAGCCGGCAAAGCAATGTTTGCCCTGAAGGCCACAATCGAAGAAGAGATGTTAGAACATATTTGAGATGACAAGACACCGAAAGAAGCATGGGACACGTTCGTGGTGTTGTTCTCCAAGAAGAACGATACGTGGCTACAACTTCTAGAGAACGAGCTATTGTCAATTTCACAACATGACATGACGATTGCTCAGTACTTCCACAAAGTCAAGACGATCTGCCAAGAGATTACTAAACTAGAATCGAAGTCTAAAATTCGAGAAGATCGAATGAAGAGGATCATTATCTACAAATTGCGACCATAATATATAAGCTTCATTATTGCTGTACAAGGATGGCCCACTCAATCATCACTTGTAGAGTTTGAAAAATTGTTAGCCAGCCAAGAAGCCATGGCTAAAGAAATGGGAGGCATCACATTAAAGGGTGAGAAGAAGAACTCTACACGAGTGAAAGTCGGTGCAACGATAACCCATCTTCCAAACGTGGATACAAAAACGGTGACAAAAGAAGGAGTCATCAAGGAACTGCACAACCTGAGAGAGCTCAGAAGAATGACAACAGGAGTTCTCAAGGAAAGAGATTTGAAGCTAATTGCTATAATTGAAGGAAGAAGGGCCACATGTCTAGAGATTGTTGGTCCAAGAAAAATCTGTCGAAAGCAATGTGGCATCCTCCAACATGGAGATGGAGGAGAAATGGGATGCAGAGGTACTATATGCCATAGAAGAAGACGAGCTAGCACTCATGGCGACGATGGGAGACCATATAAATTATGAGAATGACTGGATCGTTGATTCAGGATGCTCAAACCATATAACTGGCGATCAGAGTAAATTGCAAGACAAGAAAGAGTACAAAGGAAGCCATATGATACGCAGAGCAAATTATGACAATCATGTCTGGCAAAAAATCTAATATAGTGTCACTATATAATGTTTATCATGTACCGGATATAAAGAAGAGCTTGTTGTCAGTGCCACAACTAACAACATGAGGAAACTACGTCTTGTTTGGGCAAAAAGATGTAAAAGTCTATCAAGTTGTTAAGATAATAGGAAAGCTGACAATAAAAGGACGAAGAGTGGAGTCTGTTTACGTCCTATTTGCAGAGTCTGCCTATATTGACAAGACCCAAAAGAATGAGACGACAGATCTATGGCATGCAAGATTGGACATGTTAGCTACCATAAGTTGAAGCTAATTATGCAGAAATCCATGCTCAAAGGTCTACCACAACATCTAAGAAATTCTACAACAGATGAAAGTCTTACCAGATTCAAACATCGAAGAAATTCTACAACAGATGATGGGGGAGCAAAATACGCAAATTAAATAAAAGGTTGATGCACCTGAAGATCAAAGTGACATTGGTATTGGAAAGCAAGAGGTGACTCAATCAAGCGAATCTGATAAAAATGAAACGACACGTCAGCAACTTAGGCGATCAAATAGAATACGAAGGCCAAATCCTAAGTATGCAAATGCAGCTATTGTAGAAGATAGAGTTTACGAACTAGAGACATATGAAGAGGCATCACAAAACTCGGTTTGGCAGAAAGCGATGGAGGAAGAAATTATAGCACTAGAGCATAATCAAACTTGGGAACTAGTGCCAAGACGTAGAAATTGATCGCATAGAAGTTGATCGCATAGATGAAGGATTGTTTCTCTGCCAACAAAAGTATACAAGAGATATGCTTCAGAAGTAAAATATGTTAGAGTGCAAGCATCGACGGAGACAAATGCCAAGATTTGTGAACATGAAGAAAAAAAGTTGAATGATGAAATGACGTACCGACAACTAGTAGGTAGTCTTATCTGCCTAACTTTAACTCGGCCTGATATTTCTTATGCAGTTGGGGTTATGAGTCGGTACGTGCGAAGAACAAAGAAGCCCCATTTGGATGCAACTCGACGGATTTTAAGACATGTCAAAGGTACAATCGACTATGGTCTTTTGTACAAAAGAAGCAAAGACTGCAAACTAGTTGGATACTATGATGCTGACAATGAAGGAGACCACGAAACTCGGGGATCAACCACTGGGTATGTGTTCAAGTTTTGATCGGGAACAATTTCTTGGTGTAGCAAGAGACAACCAACAGTATCATTATCAACTACACAAGCAGAGTATAGAGCAGCTTAGGAAAGTACATGGCTGAAACTCTTGAGGGAAGATTTGCACTAGAAAATTGACTATCCAATATCACTTCATTGCGACAACTATTAAACAGGTCTACAAACCTCCTTTAATATTTAATTCAAGTCAAATACTTAAGCTACGGAGAATTAATGAGCCTAAAGACATGACTCAAACCTATATGTCGAGCATAGAAAAGTCTTTAAATGTAATAGCAAAAAGAAAAAAACAAAAGTTAAGTTAAAAAAAAAAAAGGAATAATAATAAATAAATAAAAACCATCCTTCTCCACTTCTCTCAACAAACCTCTCATCCCTTTCCCAATTATCTCTCCTCAACCCACCTATTATTCTAGACTATCAAGTTGTGAAAAAAAAAA
>NW_019646511.1:35537-39816 GCF_002806865.2 Cucurbita pepo subsp. pepo
AGAAGGATGCACTAAACGTAATGTAACGATAGGAGTAAGATATGTTCATGGAACATTAAGGTTAGGGTATGTATCGAAGTGCTATGGACATGAGAGATTGACAAAAACGATATGGTCACGATCGATTGATAAAAGAATAAGATAGGGTTATGGGTAGAAAGGGATACAATTATGATAGATTGATAGAAGATAGCATTCGATATGACTAAGGTACGTTCATGTAATGATATGATTGTGACATGTATAAGAACGTTAAGGCTATGATAAGTTAGGAAACGATATGACCACTAAAAGTTTACAATATGGTATGATTATGATACGACATGTGAATGACGGATGTATGTATATGTTCTCATATGATATGAAAATGGCATGAAATATGCCATGGTATGAGATATGTTATAGATTTTTAACCATTCCTACCGGTAAAACTTGAGAAAAGTCTAGATTTGTTTGAAAAATTTCTATACATTCCTCATCGTGAATCTCCCACTTTGCTCAATCTCAAGTCATGGTTTCATAATTGTATGTCATATTTTGGATACCTCATATCACAATCCATGTCGTACATTGTGACACCTTTAAATCACCTCGAAACTTTCACATCTACCGTTGTCCTAAAACGTTTCTTTAATTCTCACACTGATAAGAAACATTAAAAGTGGAAAAGAAAATTTAAACATGTGAAATAAAATTAATGTAAAATAATCCCACAAAAATGTTTACTTTCCCACTACGAGTCATCTCCATGTAGAAAAAAAGAAAACCCTTCGAGGTTGCCGAGAAAAGGGGTAAATCTAAGTGTGACTGCCAGAGTTCATATGACGCCATGGACGTCGAGCTTTGACATATTCATTGTTACTCTTTTGAAGAGTTCAACATGAAGCCTCCATTATTTCTTCTCCTTTTCTTTTTTTCACCCTACAAATTTAAATCTCTCTTTGGTGTATGATTTATGCAACTCTTAAAGCATAGATGGTTGGATCTGTATAATTTTAAATAAATATTTGAAGGTATATATTTTATTGGGGATTGAAATTAAAATTAAAAATTAAAAATTAGGGTCCGATTTGGTTTTATTTATCTGTATTAAGTTAATGATGGATTATTTTAAAAAATAAAAGCTAATAATTAGCCTAAGCAATTTATTTAGATTTTGAATAACAGGCTACTCAATTTAATTATGAAGTAATCTTTCCATTTAGATTCCGTGTATATTGAATTAAAATGTCATTTTAAAAACTATCACAAGTCACAAATATTTTACAACATTTTATTATTATTATTATTCTTCTTCTTTTAAAGCAAAGTATGTCCCCTTAGCTTAATTTTCAACTCCTTATGGTATGTTCATTAAATAATTTCCTAAAAGAGATAAATCATTCTGATATTTATTTTTTCTGGTCTAATTCAAGAGATTTATAACGAAATTGTTGAAATTTTGAATTAATTATTTGTTCTGCCTCGTTCTTATTAACCATGTCTATTTTTCTTCTAGTTAAATGTGCATAAAAAATTGATAAATATC
The DNA here is from genome assembly GCF_002806865.2 of Cucurbita pepo subsp. pepo. Lineage (NCBI taxonomy): Eukaryota > Viridiplantae > Streptophyta > Magnoliopsida > Cucurbitales > Cucurbitaceae > Cucurbita > Cucurbita pepo. Next base: position 37,066 of record NW_019646511.1, read on the forward strand.
CTTAAAAGAACTATTTACATCTCTACCTTAAATCTACTTGATAATGCTAATTAAGGAGAAAGTATAGAAAATGCAACCGTTCTAGATGTGTTTAACACAACTTTGTTTTTCCATCTCCACCAAAAGTAGCAAATGAAAAAGAATTGATATTTATCATTCATTGCAATTAATTTTTTTTTTGGGCAGATATTAACCTTAAACCAGCTTTCCAAACAGCTTTAACAACTTAAGCTTTTTTTTTTTTTTTTTTTTTTTTTTTTTTTTTTTTTTTTTTTTTTTTTTTTTTTTTTTTTTTTTTTTTTTTTTTTTTTTTCTTCTTTTCTTCTTTTCTTCTTTTCTTTTCTTTTATGTTTGATTGCTTTCACATGTAATAATTCTACATAGAGTTGTGGTGTTTCCTTTTAGACTTGGGATGTTGTATATTTAAGTCTAATAAAAGTGGGAGGAATGGTTTGGGATTTTATAGTTATTTTGATGTTGATAATTTGGTTGGGTTTCAAGTTTCTAGTTGTAACCACCCATGTTCAAGCTTGGAAATATGGATTTGGCATTTATTGGCCCTAATACTCCCCTTACGATTATTGTCACGTTATTTACTCCTTGCTTCTAAGAATGAAAACTGTCACCACAGACCGACATAAGTCCTTCCGGCATGTCTTTTCCTCCCTCACATGTTTGCTCCAAGAAAAGCACATTTAATCTCGAAGTTCTTATGATTAAGCCACCAAAAAAGCAAGTGCATCTCGTTGATATAGGTGGTAAGTTTCAATTCTTTTTAAGCATTTCTTAGTCATCTATACTCTGGATCACTTTCATTCGGATAGAATCCATGTTTATTCATGTACTCTCTTTAACTCGGGTATCACTCTACTCAAAATCCTTTAAGGATTAAGAAATATTTGAGGTTTTAAACTTGAAAGGGTAACAATTTAAGACGAAAAGAAAATATGTATAATAATTGAAAATGGTAATGTTAAGATCATAAAAAGGATATATGGAAAGAACTCAAGTCAATTAATCGATTTACAAGGAGAGATTAAATATTTTTTGGTATAATCTTATACAAACTGATTGTATATGATACCCCCATCACTTGTCTTCACATGAACGATATGGATCAAATCATTTGTAACAATTACAAAGTGGGCCTATCAATACTATTATCTTAGTACTTGAAGTACTTATCTCTCCATAAAATTCGTAAATTTTACTAACCTACATATACCATCTAGCAATCAAGTTTTGGATAGTTCGGTGTGATGCTTTACTAAATAAAGTCTAACCTAAGAAACAAACACCCTTGATATCCTTTTGGTTTTTTTAGTTTTTCTTTTAATAGCCTTTTACATAAAAATCTATCTTTAATAGTTGTCCATGTAGGTTTGTTGGAGTGCAATGATTATATATATATATGGGGTTGGAAAGGATCCAAATGAAACACAAACAAATCCTACATCTGTACAAAATAAAGGTTATGAATAATCTCTATATGATTTTGTTGTTTACTTTTGCATCAACTTCTAATGTTTTCACTTGTTTTGCGAGCCAATATCCAGAATCGCATTGAAAAGTGACGATTCTTAATTATCAAGACGTACGTTTACTGACTTATTGCAAATCAGAAAATGATGACTTAGGTAAATAAGGGTGTTCGCACCATGACAAGTTATTCAACCAGACCATATTATTTTATGTATATAGATCAAGCTGAAGATTGTTCAAACTCGAATTTTAGGAATCTTCATCACTCGATTCTTGTCTTGAAACATTGCCCATAACTTCGTATTTATAGATCAAGCTTGCATCGCCATTGATTGTTCTAGAATTGTGGTGAATTTTCTCATTCTTTTTATTTTAAACATTTCTAAAATTTCAGTCATAAATATCTAAAACGATGAAGGTGCTACCGACATTGGTTTTCAACTTTAACCATTCGATCTACAGAACCTTGAGCCTTGTTAAACATATCCAAATATTATCTCAATCCAACGATTGAATGTGAATATATGATTGACTTTCTTTCACTGGACCGTTCTGGAACAAAATTTGGTTGCATATTCTTTTTTAATTACAGTTTTGTAATTAAGTGGAGCGTCAAGGGTATTTTTTTTTGGTAATTTGTCACATTTGGAATATTTTATGATTATTTTCCTCAAAACATCCATATTTTTTCTTAAAATCCTTCATCCCTTGATGTTGTTGGTCAGTTTTTCCTTCTCGACCATCTTGAAATTCCTTCTAGATAAGGAAAATCGAGAAAGATCCTTGGTAATTGAAAAAAATGACTTTTTTGCCATTTCTCCTACTTTTTCCTTTCCAATCTTTGTCCAAAGGCCTTAAATTCTTAAAATTACTTCTAACGGCCTAGAAATGACTTGCTAAGACTCTTGTCATTCTTGATCCTCTTAATTTCTTTCCTTGAATTCTTTGGATCTTACACGGGCGACTTGTTCTTATTGGAGCTAATTTCCTTTATTTTTTGGGGTGTTACATCATATCTCGTCACTTGGCTCCCCAAGTTGTATTTATCAATCACAGTTTTGTACATGATCCTAAGATGAATTGGTTAACTCTTTACTAGTCTCTATGTCGCACATCTACGTATCATGAATATATGAGGTCCACTCTTTCTTGGAACATTTTCCATACTACACTGAACATAATTATTTGATTCATAAGCATCATAAACAAAACCTTAAACCAAACGACCACCAAGAGATCTGGATCAGCTAAATAAGGTTCATTTGAAAT
>NW_019646511.1:42109-47491 GCF_002806865.2 Cucurbita pepo subsp. pepo
GCTCTAGGGCTATAATTTCTTCCTCCATCGCTTTCGGCCAAACCGAGTTTTGTGATGCCTCTTCATATGTCTCTAGTTCGTAAACTCTGTCTTCTACAATAGCTGCATTTGCATACTTAGGATTTGGCCTTCGGATTCTATTTGATCGCCTAAGTTGCTGACGTGTCGTTTCATTTTTATCAGATTCGCTTGATTGAATCACCTCTTGCTTTCCAATACCAATGTCACTTGGATCTTCAGGCGCATCAACCTTTTATTTAATTTGCGTATTTTGCTCCCCCATCATCTGTTGTAGAATTTCTTCGATGTTTGAATTTGGTAAGACTTTCATCTGTTGTAGAATTTCATCGTTTTAGATATTTATGACTAAAATTTTAGAAATGTTTAAAATAAAAAAAAATGAGAAAATTCACCACAATTCTAGAACAATCAATGGCGATGCAAGCTTGATCTATAAATACGAAGTTATGGGCAATGTTTCGAGACAAGAATCGAGTGATGAAGATTCCTAAAATTCTAGTTTGAAGCTTTTTAGATTATAGATTTTTCTTCTTCAGATTTCTTCTACATTCGAGGGTTGTGGTTAATCATTTTCCATCCTACCAACTCCTACACATTCCATATATGATTTCCAACAAGTTTCATGAAGGAATCGGACAATTGAAAGCTCTAGAATCGGCTGCCCCAAAAAAAGGCGAGAAACATGTTTTCCGGCGAACTTTAGAAGGTTATAACTCAAGCTACAGACCACGACAAGGTATGACATTGGCCCCTACTTCTTCCTTGAAACTTCATCTAAACGTTTCGTGAAGAAATTTAGCCCATTAGAGGTGTATATAGAGCGGTACAAAGGAAAAACTAGAGGTGTCTATCGTGATTTTTCCAGCAACCAATGAAGAAGGTGAAGTCCAAAGTCGAAGGTCAAACTTTGACCAATAAAAGTCAAAGGTAGCCATATGTTAGCCTTTTCTACACTTTTTGATCAATTTGGACCCCTTTTAGACCGGTTCTCATGAATTTCTTTATAGTTACTGAAACTAGACTCAAAGGTGAATCTAGTAAAGATAATTTAGAATAATTCAAAAACCGAAAGCTCAAGAACGGAAGTCTCGAACACAGATGACGAGGTAAGGCCTATTCCCAAGGACAACAATGTATGTTCAAGAGTTCAAGTTGATTAGAGCAAGCTTGGAACCTAAAGCAAGTTATGACCAAAGAAACACCTAAAGAAAACACCTCAAGACTCAAGACCCTTTTAGAACCCTCTAAGGAGTTCATGCTTGTTATTATGATGGACTCATACGTTTACGAATGCATGCTACAACTTATGCCTCAAGGAATTATGAACCTTAGAAACTTACTAGATTGAGAACCAAGAACAATACCATACAAGTTCTACCACTACCAAAGCAAGAAGAATGCTAGGTACCACTCAAGGATAAGGGACCAATGTCCTAAAACTCATAAACTAGACCTCCCACGGTACAACATGTTCTTGACTCAAAATACGCTGCTTGGAACGTATGAAGCATTGAACGTAAGTATTCAGATTATGCCGCTTGGAATGCATGAAGTCTTGGGCATAAGTATTCATGCTATAACATAGGTCAAGCACTGGGTGCAGAATTTTAGAGTACGCTTCTTGGAACGCATGAAGCCTTGAGAGTCGGTATTCAGACTATGCTGCTTGGAATGCATGAAGCCACTATTAGGGTTAAAGAATGCAATCACATGGAACTCATGATCTAGAAACCTATCATTATAACCATAGTAGGGGTGACCTCCAGTCCTTAAAAAATTAGATGTGCAGTACTTCACTACACATAACACAGACGTGTAAGCATGGATCTTAGGCGGTTCACACCCCCTAGGCCTCTGGTAGTCGAGCTAGATATTCGTAGCGACATCCGAAAGTCAGCTGGCCCCTAAGTGTCATGCAAGGCATGATGATCACCATCATCGTATTGTACGTGTCCTTACTCATCATCACAAAAGTGGAAGTAGCCCGATGAATATATACACACAGAGCCATCTTGTTTTAAGCATGACATGTAGCATGGGGAGGAGTTAGACACACATGATGGTTGCGTACGGAAAAGGTGTAGGCTTTGGGCTGATTACATAGTTCGTAGGCTGCAGGTAGTTTGGGTCGCACGATCTAATGCGTGTGCTACAGGCATTGTGGGCCATAAGTCACAAGTGTCTAGGTCGTAGGCCGAAGTTGCTATTGGTATTTGGGTTGCAAATGGGTTTGAGTAGTTGGTTGGTGCAGGTATGTTCGACCTGGATCTAGATCTGATGGATTCTTTCTTCTTCACCCAACTCCTCACGATCTTCCAAATTCCTTTCTCTCTCTTCCCGCAGCCATTCCAATGGCTTTTCTGTTGTAATTTTCCACCGGATCTAAGTCGTCTCGCACCTTTGGTTACCCAACCTTCACACATAACGTATTGATACATTAATATGACCTAAGAATAGCAACCATCATATTACTGTTCATCTGGAATAGTCACCCCTATCTTACTCACATTAATCTTACTTAAATAACATAAAAACGTGTTGTTTGGCTTATAGTGGAGAGTACTGACGTGTCAATGGTCATCGTTGCAGCGTGGGTTGTCCGTTATGACGTTGCGTCTTATCGATCTACCTCGTCGGTTTGGATTCGTTGGAGTGTCCATGGAAGAATTATAATAATATAATGATCGTTTCCCTGCCCCGTACTGTATGCATCCGTACAATCGTAAAAGAAGGAGTATCCTCCGATGCATGAATGCACAATGATGCATGGCATCCCAACATTTTTCCTTTCATTATCCTGTATAACAATCTCTCTAGTGTTTTCCTTTATATCATTTCATTCTATCACAATTTTTCATGTGAATATCGAGGTTGTGCATTATGCCAATTCAACACACTTTTTGTCAATCATATCATATCATATATCTCGTCAGGTAAAACATGTCATATCATAAACTTACACCTTGTCTTCTAACGTATCATATAACATCGTATAGCATCATAACATGATATAAAAACATTATCATACATCGCAAATTTTCATCATACAATATAGTCACAACATCATAAATATAATGAATAAATGACACGTGCAAGGGCCACTAGCCACGGGTCGTCATATATCAAACAAGTCGTCAAACCTATCTGATAGTAAGACCACTTCCTTGGTTTTCGTTAGCCGGCTTTCTCCCAATATTTGAGTATGTTTACTTTTCGCGCCAAAAAATTGCTCAAAGTATCACCGATTGTCCTTTCCTATTAGAACGTACATCTTATTTCATTAGTAACTACAATTTCTCAATTCATTTGATCTTAAATCGAGAAATTAAACCTTATACTTATCATAATTAACTTAAAACAAGGTCAACTTCGCTTTAGAATGGTTGAAACTGCAAAAAAAAAAATTGGGCAAAATACCCTTTAACGAGTCGAGAAGCTTGATTATGAGCCGCAAAGCAAAGCTAAGGTGACTGAGCTGGGTAAGCCGAAGAAGTTTATGGCTGCAAGCGTGACACGTGGTGCAATGAGGCGTGGACGCATGTTTCTAGGCGATGGAGTTTGTTAAGTGTGGCTGTTACACAATCTAGATTTTTTAGAATGGTGTCTAACTTTCAAATTTCAAATTTAGTTCATTTTGTGCTTTAACTTTTTCTACCAAATCTAGAATTTGATATTCACCTTGACCATAACAACTTTAATATTTTATTGAGATGCACTCATTTTTATAATAAAAATTTTAATATATTTAAGACCTTAAATGATTAATAGACACTTTTGTTAGAATAGCATTACAACAAGCACAAACCTGGTGTAGAAATGATAAGATTTGATGTGAAGTAAGGTGAAGTAAGGCGAAGTAGATGGATTTGTCTAAGAACTCCATGGATAAACGAAGTCGAATACCTTTGTTTGACTATTATATAAAGAAAAACCATTCTTTTCTGCACGCCAAATGCAATGCCAATTGTTGCATCTATCTTGGAGCCAAACTTTATCCTTTGGCCAAAAAACCACGAACCGAAGAATTCCATAATTACTTCTAAAGTTACACCAATACAATGTTGTCTGCGACATGTTATCTTTGAATTCCCAACTGTATTCTTGTTTCAATTCAAGAATATGCTCCCCTGAATCAAAAAAACATCAGATGGGCACAAATTCGATTAGAAAAAAGGAAAAAATTAGAACTATAAGAGTTTATACAATTACATAGTCAAATGTTCAATTAAATAAAAGATCCTACGTACCAATTTGTTCGAAATTCAACTAGCTGAGACCATATATGCATTGATGAAGAGGTCAAGTACATTTCAAACTCTCCATCCCACACATTTATTTAAAAAGAAATGGTCCGGTTGAATAACTTGTCATGGTACATTAACATTGATCTATAATTTTTTAATGTTGATTATTATACTTTTCAAATTGGCGGAGTTCTGAAATTCCACCCCAACCCTTGAATAAAAATAAATAGAAACTATCAAATCCATAAATTTAGATATACATAAAATAATATGGTCTCGTTGAATAACTTGTCATGGTGCAACACCCTTATTTACCTAATTCATCATTCTCTGATTTGCAATAAGTCAGTAAAGGTACGTCTTGATAATTCTTGATATTGGCTAGCAAAACAAGTGAAAAATTAGAAGTTGATGCAAAAGTAAACAAGTGAAAAATTAGAAGTTTATTCATAACCTTTATTTTGTACAGATTTAGGATTTGTTTGTGTTTCATTTGGATCCTTTTGAACCATATATATATATAATCATTGGACTCCAACAAACACATGGACATGGACAACTATTAAAGATAGATTTTTATGTAAAAGGCTATTAAAAGAAATGTTAGGCTATGGAGCCTGATACTTATTTATAGCTTGACCATATATATATCTATTTTGATACCAGAGGGGGTTGCGTCGGCCGGAAGCGTTGCTGAAGCTCTAGAGGGGGTTGCATCGCTGAATCTCCAGAGGGGGTTGCGTCGGCTGGAAGCGTCGCTGAAACTCCAGAGGGGGTTGCGTATGCCGGAAGCGTCGCTGAAGCTCCAGAGAGGGTTGCGTCGGCCGGAAGCGTCACTAAAGCTCCAGAGGGGGTTACGTCGTCTGGAAGCATCGTTGAAGCTCCAGAGGGGGTTGCGTCGACCGGAAGCGTCGCTGAAGCCCCAGAGGGGGTTGCGTCGTCCGGAAGCGTCGTTGAAGCTCCAGAGGGGGTTGCATCGGCCGGAAGCGTCGCTGAAGCTCCAAAGGGGGTTGCGTCGCTCGAAAGCATCACTGAAGCTCCAGAGGGGGTTGCGTCGGCTGGAAGCGTCGCTGAAGCTCTAGAGGGGGTTGCGTCGTCCGGAAGCGTCGCTGAAGCT
>NW_019646511.1:47655-72690 GCF_002806865.2 Cucurbita pepo subsp. pepo
AAGCAAGTGGGAGTTGAGGTTGAGTTGCTAAAAGATTCACATAGTGATGTTGTAGCAGATACTCAAGAAACTCCTGAGACTCATGCTGTTGGCGAGGAACCCAGTCTATCATTCAAAACACAGAAGGCGATACCATTTCACTCGGAGGTTAGTTGAAGATGGTGATGTGTTTTGAGAAGATAGAGGGTGCAAAGAATCCAGCAAACATGTTGACAAAATGTGTTGATGTTGGAATATTGAGGTTGTGCAAAACCTCAATTGGTATGGTGCAGTGAAGATGCTCATGGTCGTTTGAAAGTGAAATTCTTGGTTGACTAGATCAGTCTCCAAGTGGGAGAATTGTCAGGCTATGGAGCCTGATACTTATTTATAGTGGTCAACGGTTATATCCGGTAAAGCTATATTTAGTAAAGCTATATATAGTAAAGTTATATATGGTAAAGCTATATCCAGTAAAGTTATATATGGTAAATAGTTATATATAGTAGATGACTAAATCTGGTAAAGCTATATATAGTAAACTATACCATATATATATATATATGGTACGGTAGAGCTTTGAAAATGTACTTTTCTATTCTCTATACTCTCTCTTGTTGTACATACGTGAAGTCATCAATACAAAATTCTTTTAGCCAGAGTTCTCCTTGCAACTTTCTCTATCCCATTCTTTGTGTTCATCTAGATCGAGCGTGTGCGTTATTGTGCGATACTAACAACTGGTACCAGAGCTAACGACTGATATCGATCCTAATAACTGGTATCAAAGATAACAACTGGTATCGATCCTAACAAGAAAAACTAAAAAAACCAAAAGATATTAAGGATGTTTGTTTCTTAGGTTAGGCTTTATTTAGTAAAGCATCACACCCAACTATCCAAGACTTAGGTTACACTTTTTTCTCTCTCAAGGCCAATCATATCTTCTGGTAACTACAATGGGATCCTCTCCTTCTCAAATTTCTTCTATTTTGGTGCTCGAAATTTTTAAATATATGGAAACATGTATATTCATTTTCATTGCCATACATGCACTATTTTGTTAAAATTCTTCGTATGGTTGAGAACTCAAATATGAAACTTGCTTTTATTAGATTAATATTGCAGTAAGCACGCATCTAAAGAAAAAAAAAAGATTTCATATGGAGTGGAGCAAGGGTTAGGGTTTGGTCTAAGTTCTCATCAACATCCAAAATGCAATGTCAATAGTTGCATCATTCTTGAAGCCAAACTTCATTCTCTAGCCAAAACACCTCGAACTAAGCATGTCAAAGATTGCTACTAAAGTTGTATCAAAACAATGTTGTTTGCAAAAAATTCTCCTTGAAATTCCAATTGCATTGGTAATGGTTAATTAAATAAATAAATAAATCTAGTCGCGAAAAAGAAGTCTCGCCGAAAATCTAGCACCCTCTACCCACACGCCCTCCCAATGCCAATGATATGCCCAACAAAGCCACGCTCAAGCCTTCCCTCACAACACATGCCTGGAATAGAGAAATGCAAGTAATTGAGAGAAGATGAACAATCATTGTAGTTTTCCAATGAATGCAAATCGACGACGACAAACTGAACCCCCACCTCTCATTTTAAAATCACTCTCAATCTCCACTTGTTATACAAAATATATCTCCATCAGTTGGAGCAGGAAGCACAGAGAAAAAGACCGTTGTAAGGAGATTGTATTCATGAGGGGAAATTTTTGGCGAGCATTGGTTTTTTTAGAAATCCAAAACGAAACACGGGCTTGCAATGGTAGTCACATTCATGGCTTGGTGAAGTTATGAGAGAGGGAGGAAAGACAAGAAGAAGGAATAAGGGATCAAATTTTGGTAAAGTATGATTACAATCGGTGGCTCGAATTAAGACAAACCCAAGCCTTGACCCACGACTAGCGCGAAGCTCAGCAACAACGAACAAAGGCCCGAAGCTAACTTGCAACGCTTGGCCCACCTACAGCATCGAGCGCTCTACCAACTACAACTATTAAGCCTAATTGGGCCGAGACCATCTGTATAGATATTTTGATACTGATTTCTACAAATATTTTTACCCTCCTATAACTGAATTTGACCTTAATAAATGCGAATAAGGTCAGTATAGCATCTTATTTCCAAGGTCAAGTTTGTTTAGGCTAAAAATGTGAGTTATTAATGAAAAATGATGTACGACCATAAATTTCTACTTACTTAGAGTCGCTACTAATGTTTTATGCTCAACTCATATGCGAAATACAATCCTTAAAAGAACATCATTTATAGCAGAATTTCGAGAATTTAAAACAATTACATCTTGGAAAACACTATCATGGTCTTACGTGTTCAACACATAATACTCGAAAATGAAAATAAAACAAACACAAAATAATTTAAAACATATGAAATGCAAGACAACAATTGTAACCTAAGACTAGAAAATTAAATATGTTCATATCTTATGCACGTGTCATAGCCTCTGCTTGCTATGCCACCGTCATTCGTACATGGGCTCCTTGCCTTTACATGAAAAATGATGTGGCACACGGCCTGAATATTTTGAAAAATACTCAGTATGTGACCCAACTATAACGGGTCATGCTAAATACAAACACATGCAAATATGAGATAAGGACCTATATCTATCTCATACTAGGGGTGGTCTTTAGTCCGGACTAACTATGGATGTGTAGTACATCCCTACACATAACCCACACGTGCGAGTGTGAATCTCTAGGCGGTTCGCACCCCCCTGATCCATCATCGTTGAGCTAGTTGTCTGTAGCGACGTGTTGAGGTCAACGAACCTCTGGGTATCATGCTAAACATGATTACCGTCATCATCATACTATGTTCATCCACACTCATCATCATAAAGGGGAAGTATCCCGATGCTTATGTACAAACAACATGCATGAGGTTCTCCTAGTTCATATCTTAAACATTTTTCTTACACAACCCTAGTTTCATCACTATATTACATTTAGTAATGCATGCTCATTAGATATTTATGTTAATATCATTAAGCATGCTCTTAGGGTTGTGTCCTAGGTCCATCTCTCAATATGATACAACATGGAAATCGTCATCATACAACATGCTTCATATGAAAAACATCATCATATTAAGGTTAACGTTATGCTTTACTATCTGTTCGGTTAAAATTTGATGTTTGTATGATGACACGTTCCTCGTGATTCTGCATGTGTTATATGCTTGATATGTGTGAAATGTTTATGGAACGATGTGACTGTGGAGTGTGCATGAAATGATTTGACTAAGATATCTTTATGAAATGATATAACTAGGATATGTTTATGAAACAATATGACTAGGATATATGTATGAAATGATATGACTAAGATATGTTTACAAAACGAGATGAGTATGATATGTTTATGAAATGATATGACAAGTATATTTTTATAAATGATACGACTATGATACGTTTATGAAATGAGATGATCATGATATGTTTGCGAAAGAATATGACTGGGTTATGTTATGAAATGATATGACTGTAACTGTGACGTGTTTACAAAGAATATGACTATGATATGTTTACAAGATGATAAGTCCATGATATGTGTGTGATACAACGTGACTATGAGATGATACGTGAATGTTATGACACGATGCATGATATGAATGATATACGAAAAAATGTGTCGACATAATGCATCAACAGCTCCTTGGAATGCTCGTCCAACCATAAAAGGGGCCCAAAAGGAGTGCAAATCGACTAGTGGGTTCATACTCGCACGTGTGTAGAATATTAAATACACGTCCTAGTGGGTTCAAATCGACTAGTAGGTTCATACTCGCATGTGTGAAAAGTAATAATAATAATCCAGACTATATGAGATTGTAATAAACCATTAAGCAGTAAAAAAAAATTGGCTTTTCAAATTAAAGTATTAAATTTCTAATTAAACATTTATACTATAATTATTTTTCTTATAAGATGTTATATATCAATAATGATTTTTTTTCGTTGTATTTTACTGTCAATGGTCGAAACTTTTTTTAAAAAAAAATTATCAATTCAATAAATTTATATATATATACACATAAAGAATGCATGGTTGAAAATTTGACATTACTTAAATCATTGTCTTTCGACTTGCCATAGACTTGCAATAGACCGTTAGAGGTTCTCTTTCTTTATAATTAAGAATTGTCACTTTCAAGGTGATCAAAGATATTGGAGAGAAAAAATGAGTGATGACATTAAAAGTTGATTCAAGAGTAAACAATAGACCATTCATAGTATTCATTTTTTTATGGGTTTAGAATATGTAATGACCCTAGATTACTATTTAACCTAAAGTCTCTACTTTATACATATCATATACTATTTATGGAGAAATACTTTTTTTTTAGAAAGTCTTTAAAATAAAATACCAAAATTTGAAATAACATAAAGTAAAACGGCCCTATACTAACTTATATGTTGCTAACTGAAATGTATACAAACCTATATTAACCTATAGTTTACGAAATTAAAACTATGCAAACTGCTCTATGCATGTGCCATGGCCTCCTTGGTTTCGATGCCACCGTCATCGGTTACCTGTGAAAATGAGAGTAGCACATGGCTTGAATATTTTAAGAAATATTCTGTAACTGGCTCCGCTATTGGGGTTAGATGCAAGCACATGCAATCATAAGTGTGACATATCATAGCAGCCTATATTCCTTAAGCAACTATCTTAAGTTGGTTAATTGGATGTGCATTTAATGTTCTACACATAGTCCACACGTGCCAGTATGGACCCACTAGTCGGTTCACACACTTCTTGGACCCCTTTCTTGTCGGTTGAAAATTCTCTAAGAATTCTTGATGTCGAAAACCCATTAGAAATAGCAACCGTCTTAGAATTATAATAAATAGAATGATTGTTTTCTTATCTCATAGTATCGTGTCTATACCATCATAAAAGAAGGAGTATCCCTAGTGCATGAACACACAATTATGCACGAGGTCCCAACTTGTTTCCTTTCGTTATCATGTATAACAACTTTATACTTTTCTCCCTACTTTCTCAACTGTTTCAACTAATTTTCTCTCTTTACCTCTTCATCTCCCTCGCCCTTACCATCTTTCGAAAAATTTGGAGAAGAAAGAAGAAGCAGGTTGAGAGTCAGGCTTGAAAATGGAACGAATGATGACTACACCTGCGATGCCTACAGTATGACTACTGTAGCCCAATGATTGATACAGTCCATTAAAATAACATGTCCATGGCCCATACTGTAGCCCAATGATTGATACAGTCCATTAAAATAACATGTCCATGGCCCAATTGGTCACCAATTATCAAACTCTTAGACCTTAATCGATTTGATCCGATGACCAAACCCAGGACCTGATTTGATCTTTTTTTTACTCCATCTTAGAATTTGGACCATTCGAAAAATGATTTTTTACGTTATCTGAGGCAATTGAGGCGACTACAGCCACTATTTCACCAATATAAAGGATGTGAAGCGAAATAAGAGGATTATTTGAGAACATTAGGTAGATTATATTCTAACTCGATAATGTTGACCCATTAGGTTGACTCATGCTCAGAGGGTAGTTTCAGACCTGGACCAAGGAAAAGATAGTAACTCTAGCTTTGGCCAATCAGGTAAGTGACTTTACTGCTAGCTTGCTTGGATAACTTGTTGCATAAACAATGTGTGCCCTATGACCCCTACACGTGTCATGTTTCATAATTATATGACGTGTACTACGTTTTCTACTGCATTATCATATGATTATGACAGATGCATGAAGCCCATGTGTCATGTCATGTAAACTACGATAATACGATGGATATATGCCTATGAGACATTAGAAATCCATGTATATGACTATAATAGGATATTACAAGTAATATGTAAGTATATCTCATAGAAATGCTATGTCATCTAAAGAATGGAGTTATGCCTTGCATCATAAGCTTATGCCATGAATTTAAGCTACGTGGATGTGAGATCCCACATCAGTTGGGAAGGAGAACGAAACATTCTTTATAAGGGTGTGAAAATGTCTTCCTAGTAGACGCATTTTAAAAACCATGAGGGGAAGCACTACATCCTAACATAACAAGAAAACATATCAATGACAAGATATCGCACGTGCAAGGGCCACAAGACACGCGCTATTCATACTTCAAATAATTCATCTAACCAAACCGATTGTGAAGTCACTAACCTAGGTAGCTTAAGTTGAAGTCACTATTTAATTCTTGAAGCTAGTCCAAACTAATCTCTTGAAATTCAAGTTAACCTATGTGAGTCCATGACATCATATTAGAACTCATTAATTTATCCAATCCACCTAATATCCTCATTTAAGTCCCTAACTTAGTTTATAACAATTTAAGTTTTCAAAATGTTTATCGGCTAATCGTACTCATTCCAAAAGCTTTTCACGATGTCAAAATCAAGTTCAGAAGGGTGGAAAAAAAGTTAGATAAGGTAAGATAAGGGTCCAAAATAGGAAAAATGGGGTAAAATGAGAGTCATTAGAGAAGATACTAGAGAGTCGTCCGAGAGCATTTATGGATGGAGTCGATACGCATTTATGGATCGATTCGAAATGTATTGGGTTTGGGCTACTTATGGATATATTGGGTCATGAGTGTTTGGACTTTTGGTGAATTGCATTGGGCTGCGACAGAAAAGGGGATGGTGTCAATTGATTCTAGGTTGGGTTTAGTTTCTTTTCAAGGCAGTTTGTTAATTCCTATTTTGCCAACTTAAATTGATTCTAATCCCGTACATTCTTGAATTATGATGGTAATTTTATATCAAACTTTTCTATGATTAATACTATTTTCTAATTCAAAAAAATTGAAGAACAAACATGATTTGCAATAATTACATCAACAATTTTGATGTTACGTTTACGGTTGAAATGCCTAAATTCCTAAAATATCTTGCTCGTTCACAATGACATGTGCTAAATTCGATCTCTATTGAATAAAAAATCCAACTATTTTGTATTGGGTTGTTGTTGTTAGGAGGAAATATGGGGAGGGTTAAAAAAGAGTTATGTACTCGATGCAACTAAATATTGTTCTCCAGGTTTTTTACTGTTGTTCTAGGTGTTTGACTGTTGTTCTCCCTGTTAGAATCAGGTTTGTTAGACGATGACCTAGGTCAGGATGCCTCAAATAGACAGAGTACCTTCGAATCGTGAGTGATGATCAAATGGTCTAGAACCTAGTGCTCCCATACTAAAGAAAGACTCAAGGAGTCAGAATAGAGTAACGTAGAGCCAAAAGCTAGAGTTAAGTCTTAGCTCTCATAATAGAGTAACATTAGACTTGGCTTATGAATCCAATAAACCTTCTTAGCTCTCAGATATGACCAAGACATGTTTTAAAATCTGCTAGCGATGGGTTTAAAGTGTTATAAAAAAATATTAAACAAACATTCAAGATGGTCGAGTTGGTTTAAGGCACTTGTCTCATGTATGGGTTTGGAAGGGCATGGGTTTAAATCTGATTCTCATTCTCGACAAATTTTTTATTGTGAGGTTCCACAATATTTGCAAGTGGTTGGCTCAATCTCACATTTATGGACGAAAATGAACAATATCTATAAAAGTCACAAATCAAAGGATAAGCCCTCGTAGTAAGAATCAAAGGATAAGCCCTCATAGTAAGAATCGAGTGACATATGATCATCATATGGAATATTAATCTTATCAACGAATATATTGGTAAAGAGATATTAAATATTTTGTTGTTTAGTCTTATACGAACTCTGTGCATAACATATCAATACTCACATGTCTCCACATTACGAATTGGATCAAATAATTTGTAACAATTGCAAAGTAGGTCATCTTTATTGTGTTAAGACGATATATAGATTCTTTAAATTGTGTAAACCACCTAAGATGAAGCTTTTGTGTTAACACGATATATAAATTCATTATATGTCAACCCCCTAAGATTCAAACTAAATAATCCTATATTTTAAATTGCAAACTAAATAAGGAAATTTATATAATATATAATAAGGAAATTTTTATATAATATATAATTTTAAATTGCAAACTAAATAAGGAAATTTATTATAAAAAACTATATAATGAAATATGAAGCTTTTGTGCGTAAAACCAAGAATATTTACATATGTATAGCCTTTCCATCACTATTATTATTCTATTTCTTATTTTTGGTTCTTAGTTCTTGTCTTTGTTGATAGTTTTGTTCATGGTTTTTGTTCTTAGTTCTTGTTCTTGCTTCTCATTTTTGGGCATTAAGGACCGTAAGCAAGAATTTGAGTTTTGTCCCAAAATGTAACCCGATATCAAATTTCTTCGATTACATGTGTCTAGGGTTGTCTCTCTTCGCAACCTTCTTCGAGAATGATCCTTAAGTATGCAGAAATTGATTAGGATAGGCCTCGTCTGGTGAATATTTTTGTAGCCTCTGATCGGATTCGAAAACTTATTTGAGCTTCCTTCAATGGCGGACAGAATTGGGGGAATAGGATAGTGATGTTTTTGAAGCTTCCTTCGTTCACTAAACTTATGGGTAATCTTCCTTAGAACGTATAGAAAAAAGTGACATTTGTGAATGATCGATGTAGCATTCGAATTTGAGGTTAACTAGAGCATTCGAATTTGAGGTCGCTACTGTATACATACCATAAACATTGAATGCGGAAGACTGTAATGACCAAAAATTTTCTACTAAATTTAAGGTCGCTACTTGGTTAGTTAGCTTAAAGGTGGTAATATTTTAATGAAGTTCTTTATATATCTTTTGTAATAACCTGCCAGCCCTACAAAACTTCGGACATCTATGATCATGTTCCATTATGGCATTTTCATTACTGCTTCCACTCTAGTCGCATCTACGAAAATTCCTTCTTTTGTTATGACATGCACAAGGATGACCACCTCCAAAAGCCAAAATTCGCAGTTAGAAAACTTGGTGTATAACTGCTGCTTCCACTCATGTTTTTTCTTGATCTTAGAGTAGACAAGGATATCGACTGTGAATATAATTACAAATGTGTTAAGAAAGTTCTTGAATACTCTATTCATCAGGTCCACGAAGGCTGTAAGGGCGTTAATCTGGAGTTGAATTCGTAGTGATCATACCTTATTCTGAAGGCTATTTTAGGTATGTCTTTCTCTTTGATTCTTAGTTGGTGATATACTGACCTTAATCTACCTTGGAGAATATTGAAGCCCCTTAGAGTTGATCGAAGAGGTCGTCAATCCTTAGGAGTGGGTACTTGTTCTTTATCGTAACCTTATTGAGCTCTCGATAATCTATACACAACCGTAAGGACCCATCTTTCTATTTTACAAAGAGTGCTAGAGCTCCCATGGTGAGATACTTTGTCTTATGAACCGACACTCATCAATTGTATGACCACTTCTATTANCTAAATAATCCTATATTTTAAATTGCAAACTAAATAAGGAAATTTATATAATATATAATAAGGAAATTTTTATATAATATATAATTTTAAATTGCAAACTAAATAAGGAAATTTATTATAAAAAACTATATAATGAAATATGAAGCTTTTGTGCGTAAAACCAAGAATATTTACATATGTATAGCCTTTCCATCACTATTATTATTCTATTTCTTATTTTTGGTTCTTAGTTCTTGTCTTTGTTGATAGTTTTGTTCATGGTTTTTGTTCTTAGTTCTTGTTCTTGCTTCTCATTTTTGGGCATTAAGGACCGTAAGCAAGAATTTGAGTTTTGTCCCAAAATGTAACCCGATATCAAATTTCTTCGATTACATGTGTCTAGGGTTGTCTCTCTTCGCAACCTTCTTCGAGAATGATCCTTAAGTATGCAGAAATTGATTAGGATAGGCCTCGTCTGGTGAATATTTTTGTAGCCTCTGATCGGATTCGAAAACTTATTTGAGCTTCCTTCAATGGCGGACAGAATTGGGGGAATAGGATAGTGATGTTTTTGAAGCTTCCTTCGTTCACTAAACTTATGGGTAATCTTCCTTAGAACGTATAGAAAAAAGTGACATTTGTGAATGATCGATGTAGCATTCGAATTTGAGGTTAACTAGAGCATTCGAATTTGAGGTCGCTACTGTATACATACCATAAACATTGAATGCGGAAGACTGTAATGACCAAAAATTTTCTACTAAATTTAAGGTCGCTACTTGGTTAGTTAGCTTAAAGGTGGTAATATTTTAATGAAGTTCTTTATATATCTTTTGTAATAACCTGCCAGCCCTACAAAACTTCGGACATCTATGATCATGTTCCATTATGGCATTTTCATTACTGCTTCCACTCTAGTCGCATCTACGAAAATTCCTTCTTTTGTTATGACATGCACAAGGATGACCACCTCCAAAAGCCAAAATTCGCAGTTAGAAAACTTGGTGTATAACTGCTGCTTCCACTCATGTTTTTTCTTGATCTTAGAGTAGACAAGGATATCGACTGTGAATATAATTACAAATGTGTTAAGAAAGTTCTTGAATACTCTATTCATCAGGTCCACGAAGGCTGTAAGGGCGTTAATCTGGAGTTGAATTCGTAGTGATCATACCTTATTCTGAAGGCTATTTTAGGTATGTCTTTCTCTTTGATTCTTAGTTGGTGATATACTGACCTTAATCTACCTTGGAGAATATTGAAGCCCCTTAGAGTTGATCGAAGAGGTCGTCAATCCTTAGGAGTGGGTACTTGTTCTTTATCGTAACCTTATTGAGCTCTCGATAATCTATACACAACCGTAAGGACCCATCTTTCTATTTTACAAAGAGTGCTAGAGCTCCCATGGTGAGATACTTTGTCTTATGAACCGACACTCATCAATTGTATGACCACTTCTATTACAAGATGTTTGGTTCTAACTTGCTTTAGGTTCCAAGCTTGTTCTAATCAACTTGAACTCTTAAACATACCTTCTTGTCCTTAGGAATAGGCCTTATAAGAAGTAGCAAGTCATTTGGAGCACGTATAGACCTTGAATTTAAATAAGTAGTCTTAGGGTCATTTTGGTCATTTTACCCCTAATTCTTGGTTTTGCTACTTAACGTGTTCGAAGTTAATAGCACTTGGAGGTTCTCTAGGTCATGAACCATAGGTAGATTAGGGCAATATGGTCATTTTGCACCATTTCTTGGTTTACCTACTTATCCTTATCCAATGACCACCAAATTTCATATAAACCTCAACATGCTATTATATTCTCAACATTAAAATTTCGTAGGCAGCAAAGTCCATCTAATTTGTTATTTGAATGTTACTTAAATCTCAAGCAATTTGGTTGGTTAAGGGCTTTAACTCATAGTTCTTTGAGTTTTTCTTTTATATATCATTAATTCATACTTGGTTTAGGGTTCATGTAGAAATCCAAGCGATTCCAACAAGTATTTCTTAATGAAAGTCAAAGGTGGCTACTTACCTCGGCGTCAATGTTCGAGACTTCCGTTCTTGAGCTTCCGATATCCAAATTATTCCAAATTATCTTTATTAGACTCATCTTTAAGTCTAGTTTTGGGAACCATAAAGAAATTCATGAAAACTGGTTGGAAATGGGTCAAAATTGATCAAAATGTGTAGAAAGGTCAACATATGGCTACCTTTGACTTTTATTGGTCAAACTTTGACCTTTGACTTTGGACTTCATCTTCTTCATTGGTTGCTAAAAAAATCACGATTTTTCCTTATCATATCCCTCTGGCTTTTGCTTTGTACCGCTCTATATACACCTCTAATGGCCTAAATTTCTTCACGAAACATTTAGATGAAGTTTCAAGGAAAAAGTAAGGATCAATTTCATACTTTGTCATGGTTTATAGCTTGAGTTACAACCTTCCAAAGTTCGCCGGAAAATATATTTTTTGCCTTTATTTAAGGCAGCCGGTTCTAGAGCTTTTCATTGTCCAAGTCCTTCATGAAACTTGTTGGAAATCCCATATGGAATGTGTAGGAGTTGGTAGGACAGAAAATGATTAACCACAACCCTCGAATTTAGAAGAAATCTAAGGAAGAAAATCTCATAATCTAAAAGCTTCAAACTCAAATTTTAGGAATCCTCATCACTCGATTCTTGTCTTAAAACTTTGCCCATAACTTCGTATTTATAGATTAAGCTTGCACCGCCATTTATTGTTCTAGAATTGTAGTGAATTTTTTCGTTTTTTATTTTAAGCATTTCTAAGACTTTAGTCAGAAATATCTACAACGATGAAGGTGCTACCGGCATTGGTTTTTAACTTTAGCCGTTGGATCTACAAAACCTTGACTCTTGTTAAACATATCCAAATTGCAGCTCAATCCAACGGTTGGATGTTAATATAAGATTGATTTTCTTCTATTGGACGGTTCATGAACCAAATCTAGTTGCAAAACTTCTTTAATTGCAGTTTTGTAATTAAGTGGAACTTTAGGGGTATTTTGGTAATTTGTCACATTCATAATATTTTATTATTATGTTTCTCAAAAAAAAATCCATAACTTTTCTTAAAATCCTTCGTCCCTTGATGTTGCCGTCATTCTTCTGTTCTCGACCATCTTGAAATTCCTTCTAGATAAGGAATTAAAAAATTGAGAAAGATCGTTGGTAATTGAAAAAAATGACATTTTTGCTCTTTTCACCTACTTTTTCCTTTCCAATCTTTGTCCAAATGCCTTAAATTCTTAAAATTACTTCTAAACGTAAAGAAATGACTTGCTTAAGACTCTTATCCTTGCTTAGTCCCCTTAATTTCTTTCCTTGAATCCTTTGGATCTTACATGGGCGGCTTGTTCTTATTGGAGCTAATTTCCTTTATTTTTTGGGGTGTTACATCATATCTCCTCACTTGGCTCCTCAAATCGTATTTATCAATCAGAGTTTTATACATGATCCTAAGATGAATTGGTTAACTCTTCACTAGTCTCTATGTCGTACATCTACATATCATATTCTGTCGTACATCTACATATCATGAATATGTGAGGTCCACTCTTTCTTATAACATTTTCCATACTACACCAAACATAATTATTTGATTCATAAGCATCATAAACAAAATCTTAAACTAAACAACCACGAAGAGATCTCGATCAGCTAAATAAGGTCCATTTGATGTATTTCTTATTTTTTAAGTTAAAACGGAACAATTTAATAACTATTTGAAAACCCTGTTTATTATTCGTTATCATCCAAAATGAATTAGAAATTTTGGAAACTCTTATTTTTCAATTTGTTTTAAAAGATAATGAACATTTAAATTGTTATTTTACCATCTATAATGGAGTTGTGAAATGCCTTCGTAAGGACCAGGCTGACTCAATGACTCTAAAAAGACCAGGCTGACTCGATGCCTTGTTCCTGTGAAATGCCTTGTTCTTGTTCTTGTCGTAAGTTCTTGTTATGTTTCTTAATTCATTCTCCAAGACACTCCCCTTAAGATTTACGGTACTAGACATAAACTTGTCTACCTGTGTTCAAGGCTTCATACGTTCCAAGCGACACAGTCTTAATACCTACGCTCAAGGCTTCTTACGTTCCAAGCAGCATAGTCTAA
Organism: Cucurbita pepo subsp. pepo; assembly: GCF_002806865.2. Taxonomy (NCBI): domain Eukaryota; kingdom Viridiplantae; phylum Streptophyta; class Magnoliopsida; order Cucurbitales; family Cucurbitaceae; genus Cucurbita; species Cucurbita pepo. The sequence goes on from NW_019646511.1 coordinate 61,157, forward strand.
GTCATACACATGACGTACCGTGGGAGGTCTTAGGAGATTCTTAATTCATGGCTAGGGTAACTTACTCTCTTTTTGCACCTTCGTGGCCGTAGGTTCTCCCCATGATAGACCATAAAGGTCACGTGATCGATACATGCATGAACATGGCATAGACCATAAAGGTCACATAATCTAACATAGACCATATAGGTCGCGTGATCGGTGCATACATGAACATGGCATCCTGCAAAGCATAACATGGCGCAGGGCATCTCATCTAGGTGAGGGGAATGAGGCCAAACATGACATCTTGCAAAGCGAACACGGTGCAAGGCATCCCACCTAGAAGAGGAAAAAGGCCTCCTTAGAAAGCACCGCATGATGGGAGTTATAGGCCACAATTAGACATGCTTAGAGTAATACCTAGCATTCTTGAATTTTGATTCTTGAGGACTTTGGTCCCTTATGTTTGAGTGGTGCCTAGCATTCTTCTTGTCCTGGTGGTTGTATAGCTTGTTCTTGATTCTTAATTTTATAAGTTTCTAAGTTTCTTATTTTCTTGAGGCGTAAGTTGTTATATACATTCGTGATCATATGAACCCATCGTAATAACTAGCATGAGTTATTCTAGAAGGTCATAAGTTCATAATGGGCTCCTTAGAGGGTTCTAGAAGGGTCTTGAATCTTGACATGTTTTCTTTAGGCATTTCCTTAAGTTCCATCCTGACTTATGTTCCAAACTTGCTCCAACCAACTTGAAATCTTGAGTTTATCCTCGTGTCATATAAAATAGACCTTATAGGACATGGTTGGTGATTTGGAGCATATTTAGACCTTGAGCTAGGGTATGACTTCTTGTTTCGTTTTCAAGAACTAACCCTTAGAGGTTGTCATGTCATATATCGTGTTTTGGTCCTGAAAACACTTTCAAAGTAACCCTTAGTTTTCTCCCCATGAGTGCATAGGTGACATTATCGTAAACGTGGCATCCTGCCGACATATCGTGTTGCAGGGCATCTCATTTAGGTGAGGAAAATAATAAGTCCATCATGACAACCTGCTTGTGGTACATATAGCATGGCATCTCGCCTAAAGAGGAATAGGGATCTCGTAGTACACTTCATGATGGGAGATAATGGTTACTCTGGGCATGGATCCTAGCAACTTGTTACGCATGCCATCTGCATTAACATAGGTGTTTCATTGTATTCTTGGGGATCCTAGGTTTATTCATAACGTCTTGGGTCAAGCTTGGAACTTAAAGGTTCTTCTTAGGAAAAGCCCAACGTAACCTTGTGCACTTAGAATCTTATTAGCAACGAAGGGTATCGATGGAAAATCTCTTATTTCATGGGTACCTCGTTAGCCATCCTAGGAGGTAAAGTCATGTGGATCGTGATGTACATTTTTCCCCATATCTTGGTTTCGCTATCTAATGTTTCCCAACGACTCCCAAACTTCAGTACCTTATACAACATCCTGAGATAAGGATTCGTACAACATTTCATAATGTTGGGAGGTCATTTAGGGCTTAACCCGTAGGTAGTCTTCCTTAAGGGCATTATGGTATTTTTTCCCTAATTCTTGGTTTTGCTACATAACGAGTTCCAATAGCTTTCAAACTTCACTGCCTCATCAAGAATCATAAAATAAGATCTATATTAGAGTTTCATAGCATTTGGAGGTCATCTTGGTCATGAACCGTAGGTAGATATCCTTAGGGGCATTATGGTCATTTTCTCCCGTTTCTTGGTTTACCTACATATCCTTATCCAATGACCACAAAATTTCATACATAACCTTAACAGGATATATTATGCTCAGCATTAAAATATAATAGGTATTAGAGCTCATTTAGTTGTTTATCTTAACATTCCTTAAATCCCGAGTAATTTGGTCTGTTTAAAGCCTTAACTCATGATTCTTTGGATTATTCTTTCATATATCCTTGTGTCATACTTGGTTTAGGGTTCATATGAAAACCCAAGCGATTCCTACAAGTATTTCTTAACAAAAGTCCAAGGTGGCTACTTACCTCATCGTCAACGTTCGGGACCTCCATTCCTGAGCTTCCGGTATCCGCATTACTTCACATTTTCTTCCATAGACTCCTCATTGTGTCTAGTTTCTGGAACCATAAGGTTTGTCATACAAACCGGCCAGGAAGAGGTTTAAAATTGAGAAACACCGGGGGAAGGTCAGATTTTTGGGCTGACTTGGTCGGTTCAATTGAACCGGCCACGTCATCATCTTCTTCCTCTGGACAGGAAGAAGACGCGCGCGTCCTTTACGCCGCCGTCTGAAAGTGGCCTTCCACAGCCCCGATATCTTCGTTTAGCCCCTCGATTTCTTCATGAAACTTAACGATGATATTACAAGGAAGAGCTTGGGATTGATTTCATACCTTTTCGTGGATCATAGCCTAAGATATTAGCCTCCAAAGTTCGTCCAAAATCATTTTCCTCGCCGGAGCTAAAACAGGAGATTTCTTATCGGGTAGCCGATTCTAGGGGTTTTCAAGGCCCGATTTCTCCATGGAACCTCTTCCATATCCTTTCCTTATGCTATAGGAATTGGTTTGGAGAAACTTCTTTGATCGTGGGTCCTTAATTTCGAGAAATCATTCTCTGTATGCAACTCACCCGAAACGTCGAATTTTCAATCTCTTGGGTATCTTGTTCTACGATGTTTCAACTCTCGATTCCTTGATAGAAATTGTAACGTTTCAGATTTTTCAAATTTTTCCTTATTTGGTTGATTTTTTATTTTTATTTCTATATATGACAAGGTATTATGTTATGCATTTATTGTTGGAAAATGTGCAATTTTCAACAAGGAAGTTATTGCCTAAAAATAAAATAAATAATTAAATGTAATCTCCCCAAAATAGAAAGGATTCGTGCCAGACTTTTATTACCTAGGAACATTCGTATTTCTCTGAGTTTCCTTATCCTAACACCACCCTAAATGCAAATGTCTTCATATTATTTCTATATTATCATGCCTAACCTTTTACCTCCCTTGAAAACAATTTTCTCTACAAACTTTCCTCCGAAACGTTGGGGTTGCTCTTCGGAGGAAGAATTGAGTAGGAGTAAGGCATTGATGTTGGGATCATTGTGTCAAAGAAGGTTGACCACCGGAAATAAGTGTAGAGGACGTTGTGGGATTGTCGGAGCGTCGCCGGAATCGGGGAGGCAGAAACTAGAGTTTTGTCGCTTGTCGGGTAAGGAAGGCAAGGTTTTTGGAATAGGATCGAGCCACATATGCACACCCAACAGCTCCGGCAGCGTCGCACGCATACACAGTGTGGGTCGGCTCGCACGTGTACGAAATCGGTTCGGTTCTGTCAATTCCCGCTCGGCAACTAGGCTTAGCGGCAAGGTATCACTATAGTATATCGATTCCAAGGTTTTTGACCCTTCCGAAGCCGTTTCTGCCCTTAGTTTTACCATTCGAGGTCAGTATGGCTCCTAAACGATAAAGACAGCTTAGGTCGGGGGTTTGATAAATAGCATGAGGTCGGGGGTTTATTTTGATAAATAGCATGAGGTTTAGCTAAATTCTTATATGGTTATCATAGGGCGTATTTAACCGCTGGGACTAGCTCGTTGTGAGTGACTTCAACCAAGACCATCGAGTTAAGTGACCTTACTATTGGAGTTAGCTTACTACGTGTTGTATGATGGTGCGTGCCTTGTGGCCCTTGCATGCACCATATTTATGTGATATGATTATGTGATGTATAGATTGTGTTGACTGTCGAATGTGTATGTTATGTGATGTATGAACTTGTGTTGATTGTTGACTGTTTATGTTATGTGAAGTCATGAATGAGATGTTAGTATTATATGCCATGAATATGTTGATCGATGCCATAGATACACGTAGAATTATCGAGTCATGTCATGAGATGTTTATGCAACTAGAATGTTTATGTAATATGCCATGTAATGTAAGTCATGTGAGATACCATGTGATGTAAGAAACGTAAATGTGATGTTAGCACTGCTTATGTAATGTCATGTTAGATATGTTAAGGGATCTCATGCATATATGTATGTCACGTGCATCGGGATTCTTCCCCTTTGTGTTACGAAAGAATGAAATACGATATTTATGTTCACCATGATATCATGCGGGCCCTTTTCTGTTCTGTGGTGTCCGGCTACATGTAACACGTTGTGCCCGATCAAGTCAGGCCCAGGGGGTATGTTTACGATCCCGCCTGGTGGGTCCATGTACACATACATGGGCCATGTGTGAAGAAGTACCACACATCCAACCCTACCCGGAATAGAAAAGCGCCCAAGGCTATGAAAAGTTTATGAAAAGTTAGGTCCCGCTCATATGTTGCATGTGTTTGAATTCCTAACCCCAACAGTGGGGTGACTTACTGAGTATTTCATAAAATACTCAAGCCATGTGCTACCTACATTTTTCAGGTAAAGGCAAGGTGCCAATGTACGGTTGACGGCAGAGCTGAGGACACCATGGAAGTTGGAGATGGGATATTTTTAGGAGTTTACTTTCATTAGACTGTTTTAAGTTATAGTTGAGTATTGTTTTATTTGGATTTATTTTGAATTCAATATTGAAGGTTTATTTTCGGAGTTTAGGTTTTTTTTTTATTCATGAATCTTTATGAAAGACTCTTCCAAGGTTATTTATGATGAGCTTCCGCTTAATGAGATATGTATGCATGGGTGACGTCATTAATTAGGTTAAAGAAAATTAGGGGCGTTACAGAAATTGTGGAGGAATGATGGAGAATTGCTCTCGAACTTGGAAGAAACCCGAGAGTAGGAGACCCACAGTCTAAATGCTCATAACTCTCGAATGGGTGCTCGACCTTGCTCGAGTCTTGTTCCATATTCTTGCCCCTACTTCAGACTTTATAGGCGGAGCTTAAACCGACATTGAAAGCTCAAGAATCGTCGTGAATTGGTGGTTGAATTTTCTGAAAAATCCACCGGGAATATCTACTTCGGTCAGAGCCTCACCGACATTGGTTTTGCATAATAGCCGTTGGATGTGATGATTTGTCCATCTTCTAGATCAATCCAATTTTGGGGAAGATCCAACAGCTGATATTTGAGTTTCGAGAGATTTTGCTCAGATTGCCACTGTAGACGCTCTGATTCTGATCAGAGTGGCATTTTCGTAATTATTCGTTCTTCCAGGGGTATTTTGGTCATTTGCCACTTTTCGAATATTTTAATATTATTTTTTCTGAAAAATCCATAATTTTTCTAAAAACCCTTCATCTCATGTTGGTCATTTTTCCCTTCTTAAACATCTCGAAATTCCTTCTAGATAAGCAACTAAAAATCCGGGAAGGTCCTTACTAATTAGAAAAATAACCTTTCTGCCGTTTTTACTTACTTTTACTCCCCAATCCTTTTTCCATACGTCTTAAACTCCTTAACATTACTTGTTAGGGTATAAGAATGACTTGTTTGAGATCATCATCCTTGCCTAATCCATTAATTCCTCCCCTTTTGATCATTTGGGTCTTACATGGGCGGCTTATTCTCGTTGGATCTAATTCCTTTCATTTTTGGGGTGTTACAGCCTTATTATGGTAAGTCCGTATTTCTCTTCTCTAATACGTCATTTCTCAATGAAAATGTATATATTATTAACTTATCATTCATGACATAATGTAAAGTACCTTTTATATCATATACTTGTATTATCATTTCCTTATATAAACCCAACGTTTACCATAAGTTCTATCAAAGTTGAGAACTTAAATAAATTGGACTACTACAATGTGACTGTCTTCTAATAACAATTGGTTGTGATCTTGATTCGATGGACCTTCCTGTACATTGTGTTAGCATTTTCGAATAGTATAGATTAGTATAGGTTAAGTTGTATTTGCATTTGACTATAGTATAGGTCAGTATGGGCCAAGCTGAGTTGTATTTGCATTTAATAAAGTATAGGTTAGTATATGATTATTAGGTCATTGGTTAATATAGGGCATTTAATTCATTAATGTTTTTCATTCTTCATTTGTATTTGTTTATTCATGAGGAAATAAATAGTTAATGTGAAATTTATAACATGGGTTCATTAAAGTAATTTCGCATTAAATATGAGGTTAAATCCGTAGTAACGATCTTTGGTTAAATAGGAAAATTTAGGGTGAAAATCTCTTCTTAAAGATGCATTTTAAAACTGTAAAGCATACAATGATACATAACGTGCCAAAGTGGACAAAGCGGATAATATCGACTAGCGATGAATTTGGATGTTTAAATATTGGACCACACCTTTTAAATTTTGATTTTATTGTAATTCTCTCATCCTTATTAATCATGTCTCTTTTTCTTCTCCTTTAAAGTGAATAAAAAATTGATAACCATTTATAACTATGCCTTATATCCCGTAGAATGGTATAGAAGGGTATAGAATGGTAATTAAGAAGAAAATATAGAAAATGCAACTGTTTAGTTTGGGTTTAACACAACTTTATTTTTCCATCTCCACCAAAAATAGCAAATAAAACAGAATTGATATTTATAACTATGCAACAAATATGGATATCCAACCTCAAAACATTCATAGAAATTAATTTTTGTAGTGGATATAACCTTAAATCAGCTTCTACAGGCTTTTTCAAAAGAGTATTTTTTTTTTATATTTTTAATTTTATTTTGCTATATAATGAACCGAAATCCAAATTATTAAACATCAACCTAACAAATTTGAGTATTTTAAAAAACTGAAGACTCTAACGGGCTTCCGTATTATCTTATTGTTTGCTTTGGAAACAAACATTATTATTCACACATGTTTTGCAGGATCCAATTGACAAGCTGGAGTGGAAAGTTGGCATTTACCATAAGGCAAAGGGCAAGTTACTATTTACAATTATCAAACAAACTCAGTTTTAAATGCTCATTGCAAGTCAAAAAACGACGATTTGAACGAACACGTTTTGAACAAGCGAGCCCAATTCCACTGGAGATTTGAAATGAACTTTTTGCATAGACTTTGTATTGGTGCAATTTTAACAATTTGAATGGACATGCTTCGTTTGAGGTATTTTGGCCAGAGAACTCGCATTGGCTTTCTGAACGATGCAACGTTAAAAACTGCATTTGGGCAGCATTTGATGATGGAATTTACTTAAAAAATCTTCCTTCGAGGAAGTTTGAATTGATACACCCAAATCTCCCTCACTCATTTTGGTCCCACAAAACTTTTTTTATTTTTAATAATGTTTGTTGGCTTTCCCATGTAATATTCATAATTTGGTTGTGTTTCAAGTTTCTACTTATATCGACCCATGTGCAAGCTTTCGAACTCTTGATTTGGCTGTTAATGGCCCTAATATTCTCCTAAAAATATTGTAAGGTTATTTACCTTCTAAGACTGAAAACTATCTCCACAGACAAACATGAGTCCTTCCAGCATGTCTTTTCCTCACTCGCATATTTACTACGAAAATTCTCAAGAGGTCTTCGAACTTAAAATTGCTCCAAGAAAAGCACATTAAATCTTGAAGTTCTTATGATTAATCCAACAAAAAAGAAAATGCATCTTGTTGATATAGGTAGTAAGTTTCAATTCTTTATAAGCAGTTCTTAGTCATCAATACTGTTAAGGATATTTAGTACTAAACTATAGTTTACCATATATCATATTTGATATATTATTATAAGGCAAATATTTTGATATTTGCTTTCTTACCACATGTATGTTTTCATTTATTGTTATTTCCATTATTTCCATATCCTTATAATTTATTTGATTATAAATAGATAACTTTCACACCATCTAGCTGTGGTGGATTAAGCTAACATTCTCATGGTATCAGAGCCCTTTCGGTTTAACAACCCAGATCCATTCTTTTCAATGGCTTTTGAATCCTCTATTGCTCTTCCTCACCACCACTGAAGACTTTGAAGCCGCAGGAGCAGTCTGCATGGCTGCCACAAGCGGAGCCAATTGGTTACTCTTCAGTTTCTCCCTTTTGACCAACAAATCACCTTTCGCCATACTTTGTACATACAACCTCACTTTCTCCAACACAATCGGTTTCCCCTTAGCCAACATAGTCTCTCTCATTTTCTTCCCAATCAACCCTTCATCTGTCACAGAAACCCTAATCTCAGGATCCTCATCAGCATTCTCTCTTCGAAAATATACGGAATCTCAATAAGCCATCGACCTTCTGTAGAGATTTACCTTCGGAATCAAGGCACCGCATTGGCCTCTTCACCAACCAAGTGTCGTCATCCTTCTCGCCAAAATTTGCTTTCTTACCATCCCATTTATTACTCTTTTCATATCCTTGTAATTTATTTGATTATAAATAGATAACTTTCACACCATTTAGAAGTGGTGAATTAAGCAAACATTCTCATATACACTGGATCACTTTATCGGATATAATCTTGGTTTATTCATGTACTCTCTTTTACTCGGGTATCACTCTACTCAAAACCCTTTCAAGATTATGGAATATTTCAGGTTTTAACCTGGAAAGCGTAACAAATTAGGAAGAAAAGAAAATATGTATAATAATTGGAAATGGGAAGGTTAAGATCATAAAACTGATATAGGCAAAGAACTAAGGTCAAATTTTTTTAAAAAAAATGGTCAATTGCAAGTTTCTAAGATGAACCAACCAAGTGGCACAACATTTTTTAATAAAAAATATCATTAAAGATTATTTGTTATGCTCCCAAATAAAAGGGGATTCAGGAGTGGTTGAGACATGATTAAAAGCAATATAGATTGCTTTCAATTTACATGATCATCCTAGAGCCGTATAAAGTCCAATGTGCCACTTGATTTTACGGTGTAAGACACATTTTTATTGAAAAACTACTTCAAGAACGATAAGTATGATTGAGGAGACAATTTTTTAGTCCCTCTTTAAGGAGGTATTTTTCGAGAATTAGAAGACCTCCCTAAGCTTCACGTAAGGAGACAAGACAATGGAGGAGTCTATGAAAGAAAGCATGCATAAGATGAAGAAGTCAAAGTGGTGAAGCCTAAATTTGACAAGACGATTTTACTAAATATATCTTTAAATCATTACGGGGGAGAATATAATATATATAAATACAAATATAAATATATATATATNAAGACCTCCCTAAGCTTCACGTAAGGAGACAAGACAATGGAGGAGTCTATGAAAGAAAGCATGCATAAGATGAAGAAGTCAAAGTGGTGAAGCCTAAATTTGACAAGACGATTTTACTAAATATATCTTTAAATCATTACGGGGGAGAATATAATATATATAAATACAAATATAAATATATATATATATATATATATATATATATATATATATATATAATTCATAATTCAATTTAGTACATACTTCTCGCCCATTACTGTATAGCTATTTACTATATATAATCGTTTATTATCTATAATCATTTGCTATATATAGTACCATAAGTAAACATCACATTCTATAACCTAACATCACATCCTATAACATAACACTTCTCATACTTTACATTATTTAAGTAAATCTAAAACTTCATTCTTAAAAAGTTTTGCATAGTCTCTGTAACTACCCTATATTTCTACATACTCAGTGTTGTTATTAACGTCGTCTAATGCTCATCTCTAATACGGAAATATAACTCTAAAAAAAAAACATCATCGATAAAATAAATGTAAAAAACATTTAAACAAATCCTCTAGTCTGAAAACATAGAAATAGTGTTATATGTTTAAATACGAAATACTAAAATTTATAGAAAACAAAAACAAATAAAAACTAATTTAAAACAATGATATGCAAAATAACCTATTCTAACCAAAAACTAGGAATTTAAATATGAGTTTACCCTATGCACGTGCAGCAGTCTCTGCTCGCGATGTCACTATTTTATGTACATGTGCGCCTTGCCTTTACGTAAAAAACGATGTGACACACGACCTAAGTATTTCCAAGAATACTCCGTCAGTAGCCCTACTATAGGGTATCATGCAAATGCAAACACATGCAATCATGCTTTTGGGATTTATCTTTATCTCATTTATGGGTTGCCTCTAGTCTCAGACAACTATGGATGTGTAGTACTTCCTTACACCCGACCCACACATGCAAGTGTGAATCTCCCGGTGGTCTTGCACACCCCATGGACCCTCTCTAGTCAATCTAATCTGCAGCGAAGTTTGGAGGTCGGTGGAATCACTAGTGTCATGCTCCCCATGAACACCCAGATCATCATACTGTACGTGTCCGCACTCATCGTCTCTGTGGGGAAGCATCCCAATACTTATGAACATACAACATGCATGAGGTCCCTCTAAATCCCATCTTATCATCTCTTCTGACACAACCCACTAATCTTATCTCTTTGTTACAAGTAACACATGCTCATGAATTTTTATATTAATATGATTTTCATGATTTTTATATTAATATGATTTTCATGCACTTATGGTTGTGTCTTATTTCAATCCATCGACATGATGCAATATGGCAATCATCATAAAGCATACTTAATATGGAAAACATAAACATATTAAGATAAAGATTATGCAATCATCATACTCATCATATTGCCATAAGGTGCATTATGATAAACATCATGCAATCATCATACTCATCATATATTATGCACATCATCATGCATCATAACTCAAGCATCATCATCTATTAGTATACGACATCATATGATACACATCATATATAATCATAACTCATAGATCATCATATCTCATACATCATAAATTGTAACTCATACAATTTCTAACCTATCCTACAGTAAGGTCACTTACTTGGTTAACCTTAGTCGAAATACTCCCTAATTTAATTAGCGTAAGCTCCTGTTTCTCGAGATCTCTCCAATAATTTTCGGGGTTCGCTTCCTATCGCACTGTTCGTCACCTTTTATCAGTATTTCACATTTCAATTAATAATCCAACTAACAATGTGAAATATGGCTCTAAAACGGCTTTATTACCTTAATCAAGGCCAAAAACAGATCCAGAAGGGTTGGAACGGTGAAATCAGGCTACAAATGGCAAGCAAAGCCAAAAACAGCCGAGGAGTCGCAAGCAAATTTGTCGGAAAGCCACCAAAAAAGCCATTGAAGGAAGGCTGCGAGCCAAGGGATTGCTTGCGCCGCGAAGTACCACGTGGCAGCAGTAGAGCTCGCCATGTCGTGAAGGCACTCCAGGTCAATGTGCGGGTCGATAGCTAGTTCGGGTAGTAATTTGGGTTGGCTCGCGGGTCGTCAGCTGCAGGTGGGCCACTAAGCTTTGTTGGCTTTTTGGCCTTGATCTCACTTTAATTAATTTCAAATTAATTAATTGATGTTTTGATGATAACAAACCTACTTTTTAATTATTAATTATTTTCAGTATTTTGAACTGTCCACAGTATAAGGTCGGGAATAACAATTTCAACGACTTTTCAATTACTCAAATCAGAGCTAAAACGAAGAAATTACAGTCGAGACAACATACCCGACGTGATGATGTGGCAGCAAAATCAAAATGATGGACAAATCAAAATATATCAAAGTATGACATTTATGATTTTGGGAGAGTAACAAATGGTG
>NW_019646511.1:78017-82828 GCF_002806865.2 Cucurbita pepo subsp. pepo
TAACGTCTATCTCGTTTTATGACGTTGAAAATAACCTATAACATGCATCTAACATGCTTTATATAACAATTATATAATCATCCATTCCATGCAATAATATAACAATTTATATCTATCACTCATGGAACCGTAAACATGCATACTATACATTATAACACTTCTAACATACTTGTAATGCATGAAATATGCTTAGCCTATGGTGGGATTTTAAATCTACATGACATACTTTATGCATATACATTTTCTATTTAACTAAAACATACATTCATGATGCATAATTAATTAAACACACTAAAGTGGATTGGTTTTGGCATTTTAAAGCAAGCAATTAACTAAATTATTATATTAATAATTAAAAATAACTTGAACCGCTCCCGAGGATCACGAATTGGCCGAACCAACCCTTAAAAACGTTGAACTGGACCCCAACTGGTAGAAAAACGCCCGAACTGCCTCTTCCATCTTCTTCTTTGGTTCAACATGCTATCTCTTCCATTTTCGATCAATTACAACCTAAAATGAACTCTAATAAGTCCATAAAAATTACAGACCTTTCTTCACTCATTAAAGCCAAAAACCATAAACATCCACTTTAGCAACCACAATTTTCATTCATAAAATAGTACCCACCATGCTCAAATTAATGTAAATAAAGTGCCTAAAACCTTGCTATGATATCAATTGATGGTGTTACTATAACACGTGCGGAAGCAATTTGGACTTAGGCACTCTAAGTACATTATAGTAAATTAGCTAGCATGTTCAAAAGCATTAAAACTCAATGAGTTTGAATACTAACCTTTTGTGGTTCAAATTTCTTTTTCCTCACGAACCGGTTTCGAACCACTACTTGTGTCTTTCCTACTATTCTCCGGCTTTAAAACGGGATTTTAGAATCCGGTGAGTGACTAAACTTGATAGGAATTTAGTATATGTAAAGAGAGAGTTTTAGAGATTTTCTCAAACTTTTTCAAGAAGACTTTCCCTGTAACTTGATCACTCTATTTGTAGAGTCATATTTGCATGTTCATGCAAATTTGAGATTATGAAATTTTGACACTCAAAATTCCACTCAAATTTGTGGGATTATGTGGCAAACATGCAAGTTTTAAATCATATATTGACACTCAATATTCCACTCACTCAAACATGGATTTTTAAAATCAAAATAATATTAAATGATTAATTAAACAATTTAATTAAATAAAATGTCAATCTCAATCAATTCCCGCACATATTCATTATGAATCCCTATTCATAATTAAAATATTTAAATCTTATTTAGATATCTCCAATTCTCTCTTTTTGTATAATTCATAATTCAAACAAAATGTTATTAAATATATCATATATATTTAGCGTATATTCCCTAATTTAAATTCGAACACTTCGAACTCACTCGTCATACTGTTCTAAGGTTTAGTCCGATATGAGCTAGTAGGGGGACCTAATAGACCTACAGATCATTGGCTCCAACGATCTGAGATTAACCGGCTAAACTCATTAACCTTGTTAACCAACATTCGTTAACTACTAGGACACTCCACTATAGCCTAGTAGTTGCACTCCCCTCACTACAAATATATTTCTGTCCATTTGATATAGCCATGATTAGTAAGTCGATCATTCACGGGTTGTTCGTCACTAAAGCTGGGTCAATTTACCGTTTTACCACTGAAGTTACTTCTTGTTCCTTGAGTCCCACTGATCCTCTAATGAATAATTGGTTTGTGATCCAACCACCAAATCGAATCCCTCTCGGACCAATGAGAGTACTTAAGGGAACAACCTCTCTACTATCTCTAAAAGCGGGTAGGAGTGAATTTCATCTTACACTCTATGTCCCCAGCTATTCACCCAGTCTTACCCCTGAAATGGGAGGTTTATTGAGTTGGCGAACTCGGGCCACTCTCACCCATGAAAATCCAAGTTTAATTGCGAATAAACAGGAGTTCATAGTTAGCTCAGGATTAAGATTGAATTACCTAGGTCATCGAATGAAAAAATCAGTCTCAACAGTAAACGACATTATAAAGTGAGAGTGGTTTTCTTCATGGTTCAATCTTATGCAATACTCATTGCATATGACGCCCCCACTCACATGTCTCCACATGTACAATTTAGTGATCACATTGTTTATATCATATACAAAAGTGGACCGCATCCATAGTGTCCCCAGAATAAGATATTTAACCTTATCCCTATACTATAGATCATTTTGACTATATACTTGAACTTGATCCACTCTTATGTCTCTACATATAGTTCAAGTAATCATACTATAGCCATAGTGTTCTTAGTTTATNACGAACCGGTTTCGAACCACTACTTGTGTCTTTCCTACTATTCTCCGGCTTTAAAACGGGATTTTAGAATCCGGTGAGTGACTAAACTTGATAGGAATTTAGTATATGTAAAGAGAGAGTTTTAGAGATTTTCTCAAACTTTTTCAAGAAGACTTTCCCTGTAACTTGATCACTCTATTTGTAGAGTCATATTTGCATGTTCATGCAAATTTGAGATTATGAAATTTTGACACTCAAAATTCCACTCAAATTTGTGGGATTATGTGGCAAACATGCAAGTTTTAAATCATATATTGACACTCAATATTCCACTCACTCAAACATGGATTTTTAAAATCAAAATAATATTAAATGATTAATTAAACAATTTAATTAAATAAAATGTCAATCTCAATCAATTCCCGCACATATTCATTATGAATCCCTATTCATAATTAAAATATTTAAATCTTATTTAGATATCTCCAATTCTCTCTTTTTGTATAATTCATAATTCAAACAAAATGTTATTAAATATATCATATATATTTAGCGTATATTCCCTAATTTAAATTCGAACACTTCGAACTCACTCGTCATACTGTTCTAAGGTTTAGTCCGATATGAGCTAGTAGGGGGACCTAATAGACCTACAGATCATTGGCTCCAACGATCTGAGATTAACCGGCTAAACTCATTAACCTTGTTAACCAACATTCGTTAACTACTAGGACACTCCACTATAGCCTAGTAGTTGCACTCCCCTCACTACAAATATATTTCTGTCCATTTGATATAGCCATGATTAGTAAGTCGATCATTCACGGGTTGTTCGTCACTAAAGCTGGGTCAATTTACCGTTTTACCACTGAAGTTACTTCTTGTTCCTTGAGTCCCACTGATCCTCTAATGAATAATTGGTTTGTGATCCAACCACCAAATCGAATCCCTCTCGGACCAATGAGAGTACTTAAGGGAACAACCTCTCTACTATCTCTAAAAGCGGGTAGGAGTGAATTTCATCTTACACTCTATGTCCCCAGCTATTCACCCAGTCTTACCCCTGAAATGGGAGGTTTATTGAGTTGGCGAACTCGGGCCACTCTCACCCATGAAAATCCAAGTTTAATTGCGAATAAACAGGAGTTCATAGTTAGCTCAGGATTAAGATTGAATTACCTAGGTCATCGAATGAAAAAATCAGTCTCAACAGTAAACGACATTATAAAGTGAGAGTGGTTTTCTTCATGGTTCAATCTTATGCAATACTCATTGCATATGACGCCCCCACTCACATGTCTCCACATGTACAATTTAGTGATCACATTGTTTATATCATATACAAAAGTGGACCGCATCCATAGTGTCCCCAGAATAAGATATTTAACCTTATCCCTATACTATAGATCATTTTGACTATATACTTGAACTTGATCCACTCTTATGTCTCTACATATAGTTCAAGTAATCATACTATAGCCATAGTGTTCTTAGTTTATTGGATTTAGATTTATGATCGTAACATTCACTTTTTTCAATAACAATCTTTACTGAATAAACATTAATAATAAGTTTATTGAAAATAGAATATGTTTTTGTTTACAAACTATGAGTTTTAGGACATAAAACCCAACAAAAAGTTTATTCTCTAAATCACGACGATTTCAGAGTTTTCAACGTCGGTTTAAGCTTTTCCTATCAAGTCTAAAGCAGGGGCACTATTATGGAACAAGAATCAAGTTGAGTTGAGCTCCTAATCACATGTAATAGCTGTTTAAATTTTGGGTTTCATACTCTCGATTTTCTTCCAAATTCAAGAGCAATTATCCACCATTTCCCTTCAAACTTGTTCATACAGCTTCTACCACAAGTTCTACGAAGGAGTTGAATGCTTAAAGAGCCCAAAACGTATTCCCCAAACAATCCAATTCGAGCCTACAAGCAAATAAGTTTCTGGCAGAATTTGGTGGTAAGTATGAAAGAAATCCGTAGTCATACCTAAGAAATCCTCTGTTTCTAACTCCGGCAGGCAATGAATGCTTAAAGAGCCCAAAACCTATTCCCCAAACAATCCAATAACTCTTTAATTGATTCAACAAGAAATTTATGGCTTCGAAGAGAATGATCATAATATTATAAAATTTGATATACCTTGTGAAAAGTATGTATTTGACTGTGAAGAGAAAAATGCATTAATTGATGGTTGGGAAGAAGATAAATTAATTAAATTGCTCAAAGAAAATGAATTAAATACTATGCAAGAACGTGGTAAGGCTAGAGAGTCTATTAAAAAGTTAACTATAGGTACTCAAAAGTTAGATAAAATAATTTAATTAGGTAAGCCTTGAGGTGATAAAAGACTATTAGGATATATTGATGAATGTTGTATCCCTTAAGTTCTAAAATAGGATTAGGCTATATTGATACATTTTTGCAAGTAGCCATTCTATGTGAAAGGAAAACAAAGTTACATCCAAGAGGAGATGACTCTTATCAAGTTCTTGAGAGAATTAATAACAATGCATA
>NW_019646511.1:91822-92699 GCF_002806865.2 Cucurbita pepo subsp. pepo
TTTTTTTTTTCTTCTCTCTCCCTCTTCTTTGAGGTGGGATTCTTACCTTCAAATCTTTCCTACAGCGTGTTCACAAATATTTGACCAATTTTTAATTTATTCATTTGTCCACTTATATGAAATTATTGATACGAAGTTACTGATAATGACTGACGTGACATTACTAATTAATATGATTTACTAAAATTTGTATAAATGTATTGACATCTAATTTCTAACTCAAACCTAAACAATTGCAGCTGTAACGCCCTTAATTTTCTTTAACCTAATTAGTGACGTCACCCATGAATACATAACTCATCAAGAAGAAGCTCATCATAAATAACCATGGAAACAAAACAAAGTCTTTCATAAACATTCATAACTCCAAAACAACCTATCTCCAAAAAAAAAAATAAACTTTCAATAACTGAATTTAAAAATGAATCTAAATAAAGCTATACTCAATGCTATAACTTAAAACAGTCCAATAAAGGTAAACTTCTACTAAAATATCCCATCTCAAACTTCTATGGTGTCCTCAACTCCACCGTCCACCGTACATTGGCGCCATTCCAAGCAGCGTAGTCTATGTCATGAGCATGTTGTACCGTGGGAGGTCTTATGAGGTTCTTGAACATGGCGTCCTGCAAGTCTGTAGGGCATCTCTTCTAGGTGAGGGACGCTTAAGGCATGACATCCTGCAAAGTTAACGTNCGCGTGGTGGGAGGTCATGGGTCACAATTGGACATGATTAGAGTAGCATTTTAAGTTTTTGAGTTTGAGGACCTTGATCCCTTATCCTTGAGTGGTACCTACATTCTTCTTAGTTGGGTAATTGTAAAGCTTGTGTGCTATTGTTCTTGGTTCTTAATTTTGTAAGTTTCTAAGGTCCTTA
>NW_019646512.1:0-1123 GCF_002806865.2 Cucurbita pepo subsp. pepo
CCCATATCTTGGTTTCGCTAACTAAAGTTTTCCAATAATTCCTAAACTTCATTACCTTATATAACCCATTGGGATAAGGATTCATATAACACTTCATAAAATAAGATCTACTGATGAATTTCATAGCATTTGAAGGTCATCTAGATCATGAACTGAAGGTAAATTACCTTAGGGACATTATGGTCATTTTACACCGTTTCTTGGTTTACCTAATTATCCTTATCCAATGACCACTAAATTTCATATCTAACCTCAACATACTACAATATGCTCAGTATTAAAATTTGATAGGCAGCGAAGCTAATATAGTGAGTTATTTTAATGTTACTTAAATCTCGAGCTATTTGATCGGTTCAGGATCTTAACTCACGGTTCTTTAGGTTTTTCTTTCATATATCCTTCATTCATACTTGGTTTAGGGTTCATATGAAAATCCAAGCAATTTGTACAAGTATTTCTTAACAAAAAGTCCAAGGTGGCTACTTGCCTCGTCGTCGACGTTTCGGACGTCCATTTTTGAGCTTCCAGTATCTGAATTATTTCAAATTTCCTTCCACGTACTCCTTATTGTGTCTAGTATCTGAAACCATAAGATTTTCTATGAGAATCGGTCTGAAATGGGGTTAAAATTGAGAAATCTCGANATGGAATGGGGTTAAAATATAGAAATCCCGAGAAAAGGTCAAATTTTAAGTTGACTTGGACAGTTTAGTTGAACTGGCCATATCATCGTTTTCTTCCTCTAAACAGGAAGAAGATGTGTATTTTTCGCGTCGCCGCCATTTGAAACTCGGCCTGTACAGCCACATTTATAGCGTTTCTCTCCTTGATTTCTTCGTGAAACTTAAAGATGGGTATTACAAGGAAGGGCTACGGATTTATTTGATACCTTCTCATGGATCGTAGCCTAAGATATTCGCTTCCAAAGTTCATCCAAAATCTGATTTATCTCTTGAGATAAAACAAAGGATTTCTTATTGGGTAGCCGATTCTAGGGGTTTCAAGGCCGTATTTCTTCATTGAACCCCTTCCATATCCTATCTTCAGGCTAAAGGAATTGGTTTGGAGGAACGTCTTTGAGTGTAGGACCTTAATTTCTAAAAATCGTTCTCGGTATGCAACT
>NW_019646512.1:5816-6308 GCF_002806865.2 Cucurbita pepo subsp. pepo
CAACAGAGAAGACTTAAAGAGTTAACAAACGGAGAAGTGCAACAGAGAAGACTTAAAGAGTTAACAAACGGAGAAGTGATTTTCAACAGCTCCTAGTAGATTGTCCTCAGTATCGTTGGTTCGTTTTGTTCCCTCCCCGGTCAGAATAGGCACCTCTTCCCTTAGAGCCCATTTTTGATAACTAATTTTGTTTTGTCAGACTCATCAATATTTACCATGCACCAAATCTTTTAAGAATTAAACATAGGGACATATTTCGAGAATTGAACTCGGGCCCTCTCGCACCCAAAGCGAGAATCATACCACTAGACCAAATGCTCTTTCTAAAAAATTACAACATTTTTAGCTCCTACTCAATATGTTTTTTTCTTTCAAGTTTGAAATCTATTTTCTTGAGCAGTTGTTGGACTATAAAACAAAAAGTTGATGGTCTAGTATTTTACTTGTAAGTAAGGCATGTAATATTGAATTGTTCTAATATGCAAGTGTTAT
>NW_019646512.1:8423-9158 GCF_002806865.2 Cucurbita pepo subsp. pepo
GTTATAATTTAGGTAGTAGCCATTATAATATTAATGAGCATAAGAGTTACAATTCTTCCATGGACCATATGTGTTATAGTTAAATGAATATATACATATATATATTATGTATGTCGAGATCTGGATAAAGTAGAAAGTAGTAAGGAACACCATTGTCAACTCTAGAGCCACCCACAACTCATGATGGAGACCGATGCAAAATATTTCAACATCCTTTGACATCAAGATACAGGAAAGATGAACGCCGTCAAATTGGAAGCTTTACCGGTCTTAAGAGTCACAATGAGAACTCTAATCAAGCTGGAGCCTTGGACTAGGCAAATCGTTTAGTGATAGTTCAAATGGATGACTTCGACGTCGTGTTAGGGATGAACGTCCTGCTGAAACACAAAGTCATTTACATGCCCCTAGCAAAATGTCTAGTAGTAACAGAGTCTAACCTGACAATCATTCAGAAAAACATCCATCAACCAAGAGGGTTGAAAATGATGTCGATACTACAGTTGAGAAAGAATCATAGCCATGATGAATCTACGCTTGCTGCTATTGTTGTAATTGAAAAGGGGAGCTCGAGTGAGCCAACCTCAACAAAAATATTGTTGCCACTACATGAACACCACGATACAAAACAAGGTCAGATAATGGATATATCACCACCAGGAGAGACAAAAACAAGGTCAGATACTGAAGAAGGGAGACAAAAACAAACCACTGAAGCAACACATGTTCACACAG